>NW_027195155.1:37500-316420 GCF_038502225.1 Cherax quadricarinatus
ACACAGCACACTCACACAGCACACTCACACAGCACACACACACACAGCACACACACACAGCACACACAAACACAGCACACACACACACACACACACACACACACACACACACACACACACACACACACACACACACACACAGCACACACACAGCACACACACACAGCACACACACACAGCACACACACACACACACACACACACACACCACACACAAACACACACACACACACACACACACACACACACACACACACACACACACACACACACACACACACACACACACACACACACACACACACACACACACACAACACACACACACTACACACACACACACACACACACACACACACACACACACACACACACACACACACACACACACACACAGAGTAGTAGGAATAGGATGGGAAAGCACCAAACTACAAAAGGGGGAACTACTCAGGCATGAGGAACTTCCTGCAAGACATTCATTGGGAGAGGGAACTGACAGAAAAACCAGTGCAAGAAATGATGGACTATGTGGCAACAAAATGCAAGGAGGCAGAGGAGAGGTTTGTTCCCAAGGGAAACAGAAATAATGGGAAAAACAGAATGAATCCTTGGTTCACCCAAAGGTGTAGGGAGGCAAAAACTAGGTGTACTAGAGAATGGAAAAGGCACAGAAGACAGAGAACTCAGGAAAATAAAGAGATTAGCTGAAGAGCCAGAAACTAATATGCGCAGTTAAGAAGGGAGGCTCAGCGGCAATACGAAAATGACATAGCATCGAAAGTCAAGTCTGAGTTGAAGCTGTTGTACAGCCACATCAGGAGGAAAACAACAGTCAAGGACCAGGTGATCAAGCTGAGGAAGGAAGTTGGGGAGTTCACAAGACACAACCAAGATGTATGTCAGGAGCTCAACATGAGATTTAAACAAGTATTCACAGTGGAGACAGGAAGGACTTCTGGAATTCAGAATAGGGAGGCACACTAACAAGTGCTGGATAAAATACACAACTGAGGAGGAGCTGAAGAAGCTGCTATGTGAACTTGATACCTGAAAGGCGGTGGGACCTGGCAACATCTCTCCATGGGTCCTTAGAGAGGGAGCAGAGATGCTGTGTGTGCCACTAACAAAATTTTTTAACACATCCTTTGAAACTGGGCAACTCCCTGAGGTATGGAAGATGGCAAATGTAGTTCCAATTTTTAAGAAAAGAGACAGAAAGGAGGCATTCAACTACAGACCTGTATCACTAACGTGTATAGTATGCAAAGTCATGGAGATCATTATCAGGAGGAGAGTGGTGGAGCAGGCTTTTAAATGACAACCAGCATGGTTTCAGGGAAGGAAAATCCTGTGTCACAAACCTACTGGAGTTTTATGAGAAGGTAACAGAAGTAAGACACGAGAGAGAGGGATGGATAGACTGCATTTTCTTGGACTGCAAGAAGGCCATCGATACAGTTCCTCACAAGAGATTACTGCAAAAGCTAGAGGATCAGGTACACATAACAGGAAAAGCACTGCAATGGATCAAAGAATATCTGACAGGCAACAGTTAGTTATGGTACGTGACAAAGTGTCAGAGTGGGCACCTGTGATGAGTGGGGTTCCACAGGGGTTAGTCCTAGGACCTGTGCTGTTTTTGGTATATGTGAATGACGTAACGGAAGGGATAGACTCAGAAGTGTCCCTGTTTGCAGATGATGTGAAGTCAATGAGAAGAATTAAACCGGTTGAGGATCAGACAAGACTACAAAGAGACCTGGACAGGCTACAAGCCTGGTCCAGCAACTGGCTCTTTGAATTTAACCCTGCCAAATGCAAAGTCATGAAGATTGGGGAAGGGCAAAGAAGACTGCAGGCAGAGTATAGTCTAGGTGGCCAAAGACTACAAACCTCACTCAAGGAAAAAGATTTTGGTGTGAGTATAATATCGAGCACCTCTCCTGAGGTGCACACCAATCAGATAACTGCTGCAGTGTACAGGTGTCTGGCAAACCTGAGAATAGTGTGTCCAATACCTCAGTAAGGAATCGTTCAAGACCCTGTACACCTTTATACGTCAGGCCCATATTAGAATATGCAGCACCAGTTTGGAATCCACACATGGTTAGGCATGTCAAAAAATTAGAGAAAGTGCAAAGGTTTGCAACAAGACTAGTCCCAGAGCTAAGGGGATTGTCCTACAAAGAAAGGTTAGAGGAAATTGGCCTGATGATGCTGGAGGACAGGAGGGTCAGGGAGACATGATAATGACATAAAATACTGCAAGGAATTGACATGGTGGACTAAGTCAGGATGTTCCAGAGGTAGGACACAGAAGTTCAAGACTTCTACGAGTCAAAGGGATGTTAGGAAGTATTTCCTCAGAGTTGTCAGGGAGTGGAATAGCCTAGAAAGTGATGTAGTGAAGCCAGGAACTATACATGGTTTTAAGATGAGGTTTGATAAAGCTCATGGAGCAGGGGGAGGGAGAGAACCTAGTAGCAATCAGTGAAGAGGCAGGGCCAGGAGCTATGAATTGACCCCTGCAACCACGAATAGGCGAGTATACACATACACACACATCGCACATCGCCTTTGATACCTCAGAGGCGATGGGGCTGGATAACATCTCTCCATGGGTCTTGAGAGAGGGAGCAGAGGCATTACGTGTACCCCCTAACAATAATTTTCAGCACATCTATCGAAACAGGACAACTGCCTGAGGTATAGAAGACAGAAAATGTAGTCCCAATTTTTAAAAAAGGAGACAGACATGAGGCTCTAAACTAGTCCCGTGTCACTGACATGTATACAGTGGACCCCCGGTTAACGATATTTTTTCACTCCAGAAGTATGTTCAGGTGCCAGTACTGACCGAATTTGTTCCCATAAGGAATATTGTGAAGTAGATTAGTCCATTTCAGACCCCCAAACATACACGTACAAACGCACTTACATAAATACACTTACATAATTGGTCGCATTTGGAGGTGATCGTTATGCGGGGGTCCACTGTAGTATGCAAAGTCGTGGAGAAGATTATCAGGAGAAGAGTGGTGGAACACCTAGACAGAATGAGCTTATCAGCGACAACCAGCACGGTTTCAGGGATCGGAAATCCTGTGTCACAAACCTACTGGAGTTCTATGACAGGGTGACAGCAGTAAGACAGGAGAGAGAAGGGTGGGTAGATTGCATTTTCTCAGACTGTAAGAAGGCATTTGACACAGTTCCACACAAGAGATTAGTGCAAAAGCTGGAGGACCAAGCAGGGATAACAGGGAAGGCACTACAATGGATCGGGGAATACCTGTCAGGAAAACAACAGCGAGTCATGGTACGTAGCGAGGTGTCAGAGTGGGCACCTGTGACCAGTGGGGTTCCACAGGAGTCAGTCCTAGGACCGGTGTTGTTTCTGGTACAGTGGATCTTCGTTTTTCGTAATTAATCCGTTCCAGAGGATGTGACTAATATTGAAATTGATGATTTACAAAGCCATTTTCCCATAAGAAATAATGTAAATCAAATTAATCCATTCCAGACCTGTATTAACAAAAAAATTTTTACCTTAAAGATAGATTTACATGCACAAAAGAATAAATGTTCAACATGACAGTTACCTTAATTGAAGACTGTTGTTGATGGATGGAAGACAGGGAGGAGAGAGGGAAGGGAGGTTATTGTTTGGAAGGGGAATCCCCCTCCATAAGGATTCTAGGTACCAAGTCCTTATCAGGGGTCACTTCCCTAGCTTAAATTTAGATTTACATGCAGAAAAGGATGACAAATAAATGTAAAGCACTAATAAAATGTATAAATGAACATTTACCATCACACTTACCTTTATTAACCCTTTGACTGTCGCAACCCCCAATCCTGAGGTGTCTCCTGGTGTCGCAAAATTTAAAAAAAAAAAAAAAATTATTTTTTCTTATGAAATGATAGAGAATCTTTTCCCGATTGTAATGACACCAAAAAAACGAAATTTGATGGAAAACTGACGGAATTATGCTCTCGCGAAGTTAGCGACCTCGGCGCTGTTTACAAATCGGCGATTTCGCCCACTTTGAGCCCTATTTTCGGCTAATTCCATTGTTCCAGTCGCCCAAACTCATAGCTATTTCTTTAGAACTTCATTTTTTCTATCGATTGAGTACAAGAAACTGCCCATTTACTGATTTCAACTACCTAATAATGTGGTCAGAAATTTGCAATTTGGCCAATTTCACGAAAACTGAAAAATATGACAATTTCAAAATAAGGTCCAGAATGAACAATGCAGACATTCCAGGCTCTAAAATAACGTTTTCTTTGTTCATCAGTCACGTCTCCAGGCCCCTCTGATATTACTTTTGCTTTCTATTTTGAATTTTTATTCAAACAAAAAATATTAGACTTACTATTATGCAGACTACTGCAATGCTGTAATAACTGTATAAATAACATCAACCCATTCATGACTGCATATTAGAATGGCTACTTGGACATTTATTGGACAATGGCATCATTTGTTTACTTTTGAACATTGGCAAAAATCAAACATTTCCCCTACTTTGAGCTCCATTTCTAGGTTATTTTTATAGTAAAATCAATCAAAAACACCTCTATTTCTGTAATATGTTTTCCATTCTATCAAATGAGACCAAGAAAACGAGAATACAACCATAAATACTATACGAAAATAGACCACAAATTCGGCATTTTAATTAAAAAAAACGGTTGGAGTTTTTTTTTTCTCATTATGCACTGCGTGCTCCAGGATTTTTTTTATATGGTGCACACTGACCACACAGACCCATTCTCTCACATGTGGGCCTACCAGCTTTCTCCTGCTTGATTTGAAGCCGCTAGAATTTATGAGTATATATACGTCAAACACGGCACCTCGTAAAACGTATATATACGACCGCGACAGTCAAAGGGTTAAAGACTCTTGTTTGTGTATGGCAGACGGAGCAGAGGGAGGGGAGGCGAGTTTATTGTTGGAGAATATGACACTAATATCAACTTTACAGCTTATTTATCTATCACAATTCAACTAATATGGCATAAACAATATTAATAACATAGAAACATGACATATACTCTAGAATGAATAAAATAAGTCATTATGTATGTCATGAGTGTTGTTGTGTTGTTATTGGGTGTATAAGGGCCACTGAGAGCATAAGCTGTACATGGTGGTGGTGAAGGCTGCAGCAGTGTTGTCAGTGGCCCTATATTCCTCCAACATCATTGGAGGAGTTAGGTTCGTGCTGTCCTTTTTCTGTTGATTAATCGCTTAAGTTATTACACTGTTAATGCTACATTTTATCACTGGCTGGTACTATAGCCTTTATCGACTTGTGCTGCTTTAGTATCGTACATATTGCAGAATCACTGAAGTAGGCACTTTCTCCCCTCTCTCTCTTCCTCCTCCACTTTGGTACTTTGCTACAATTTCTTTCTTTAATTCTAGCATGTTCCTCACTTTATTTACCAAAGGACTGGCACTAGGAGCTTTCTTTGGGCCCATGGTGGCTTATTTAGTAGTCACACACAATAAACAAGTATCAAAAATAATGGATTATTACAAAATGTTTTGTTTGACCTGGCAGGATATGTTCACTCGCTGAGAAACAATGCAACACTGCCTGAGAATGCATGTGGGAGGCAGCTTTGTCTGTGCGCTGGGCACTGGACAGGTCGCCAGGTTGCCATCTGGAGAAGACCCAGACCGGAAGTACCGGCGAACCAACATCAATCAGTTGGACAGGTTCCGTACCATTGACGAAAATGGAACCAATATTTTGACGAAAAAAGTCGGCAAAAACGGAAATCAGTGATAACAGAGATTGACAAAAAGGGAGGGTCCACTGTAATTTGAAATGTCCATATTAGCGGAATGCCGTAAGGCGAAATACCATAAATCAGGGCCCTACTGTATAAGGATCCCTGGATTATAATTGAATATATCCAGGGATTACTGACTTAAAATGGATTTTTTTCAACAGGTCAGAGGAGCAGCAGAAGTTGATGGCAGTGTCAGAGTGGATGAGAGGCAGCGGCAGAAGCAGCCACTTGTGGCTGAGACCGGCGGTGGCGGCCAGGAAGTTGAGGCAGAGGAACGAGCCATCAGGGGGAAAGAGGAGCCGGTAAGGTCGTCCGACCACTTCAATTTGGGTTGTTCTTGCTCCTCGTCTACTTCCCAGAGTTGACATTTGCTCGCCGGACGACCCCCAGTAGTGTAGTTAAGATTATTACTTGTTAATACAGGTTGTGTACACATGTTGCAGGTTGGGTATGTGTGTTGTTAGAGGTTGTGTATGTATCTTGTTACAGGTTGTGCATGTGTCTTGTTACAGGTTGTGTATGTTTGTTGTTACAGGTTGTGTACGTGTCTTGTTACAGGTTGTGCACGTATGTTGTTACAGGTTGTGTACGTGTATTACAGGTCATGTACGTGTTCCAACAGGTCATGTATGCATGTACACTGTGTGTGAAGCAGTACAGGACATGTACGGCACTGCGGTCGCACCTCAGTCGTCTTCACCGCGTGGCTTCAGCTCCAGGGCTGCGGTGCCGGCTCTGTGGTGCTGTTGGTCAGTCCAAGGCCACACTCCGGCGCCACATGCGGCGCTCACACAGCTTGGCACCTACACGCCAGGAAGAGCTGCTCAGGAAGGTGAGGTCTGGTGCCTACACCGGGTTCTTGATCCTGGCACTGGCACCATAGTTCTTGATCCTGGCACTGACACTATGGTTCTTGATCCTAGCACTGGCACCATGGTTTTTGATCCTGGAGCTGGCACCATGGTTCTGGATCCTGGCACTGGCATGATGGTTCTTGATCCTGGCACTGGCACCATGGTTCTTGATCCTGGCACTGGCACCATGGTTCTTGATCTTGGTGCTGGCACCATGATTCTTGATCCTGGTGCTGCCACCATGGTTCTTGATCCTGGCACTGGCACCATGGTTCTTGATCCTGGCACTGGCACCATGGTTCTTGATCCTGGCACTGGCACCATGGTTCTTGATCCTGGCACCAGAACCATGGTTCTTGATCCTGGTACCAGCACCATGGTTCTTGATCCTGGCACTGGCACCATGGTTCTTGATCCTGGCACTGGCACCATGGTTCTTGATCCTGGCACTGGCACCATGGTTCTTGATCCTGGCACTGGCACCATGGTTCTTGATCCTGGCACCAGAACCATGGTTCTTGATCCTGGTGCCAGCACCATGGTTCTTGATCCTGGCACTGGCACCATGGTTCTTGATCCTGGCACTGGCACCATGGTTCTTGATCCTGGCACTGGCACCATGGTTCTTGATCCTGGCACTGGCACCATGGTTCTTGATCCTGGCACTGGCACCTGTGCCCTTCTGCAATAAATTACAGAAATTTATTGCAGTAATAATTATGACTAATGATATTAATGATTATACTACTACTAATAATAATAATAGTAATGATAATAGTAATTTTAAAAGTAGTAATAATAATAATAATAATAATAATAATAATAATAATAATAATAATAATGGGTTTTTTAATGATGAACAACAGTGTAGTGAGTGTGGTGAGGGAGTGCCATCACTATCATCACTATACAGTCACCTGAGGTCATCACATAGTGATGTCCTCCATCACTACCATCACTGTCACCTTTGTCCAGCACTAGTCCGCAGTCGTCCCTCCCTAATCCGCCACTGCAGGTACGCCATACACTCCTCTACTGCTGTATCAAGGTGTATGTTATGTATCAAGGTGTGTATGTCATGTATCAAGGTGTTATTTTATTTTATTAACCCTTAAACTGTCCAAACGTAGATCTACGTTCATGTGCGTAACACTCCGACCTTGATTTTCCCCATTTGAAAGCATGTAAAAAACATAGATCTACGTTTGGAGCCGCATGTCAACGTATATCTGCGTTTGGACAGGGTTAAGGCTTAACACAGCCGATTCCCACCAAGGCAGGGTGGTCCACCAAGGCAGGGTGGTCCACCAAGGCAGGGTGGTCCACCAAGGCAGGGTGGTCCACCAAGGCAGGGTGGTCCACCAAGGCAGGGTGGTCCACCAAGGCAGGGTGGTCCACCAAGGCAGGGTGGCCCACCAATGCAGGGTGGCCCACCAAGGCATTGTGGCCCACCAAGGCAGGGTGGCCACCAAGGCAGGGTGGCCCACCAAGGCAGGGTGGCCACCAAGGCAGGATGACCCACCAAGGCTGGGTGGCCCACCAAGGCAGGGTGGCCCACCAAGGCAGGGTGGCCCACCAATGCAGGGTGGCCCACCAAGGCATTGTGGCCCACCAAGGCAGGGTGGCCACCAAGGCAGGGTGGCCCACCAAGGCAGGGTGGCCACCAAGGCAGGATGACCCACCAAGGCTGGGTGGCCCACCAAGGCAGGGTGGCCCACCAAGGCAGGGTGGCCCACCAAGGCAGGGTGGCCCACCGAGGCAGGGTGACCCACCGAGGCAGGGTGACCCACCGAGGCAGGGTGACCCACCGAGGCAGGGTGACCCACCGAGGCAGGGTGACCCACCGAGGCAGGGTGACCCACCGAGGCAGGGTGACCCACCAAGGCAGGGTGACCCACCGAGGCAGGGTGACCCACCGAGGCAGGGTGACCCACCGAGGCAGGGTGACCCACCGAGGCAGGGTGACCCACCAAGGCAGGGTGACCCACCGAGGCAGAGTGACCCACCAAGGCAGAGTGACCCACCAAGGCAGGGTGGTCACCAAGGCAGGGTGGCCCAAAGAAAGAAAAACTTCCACCATCATTCACTCCATCACTGTCTTGCCAGAAGGGTGCTTTACACTACAGTTTTTAAACTGCAACATTAACACCCCTCCTTCAGAGTGCAGGCACTGTACTTCCCATCTCCAGGACTCAAGTCCGGCCTGCCGGTTTCCCTGAACCCCTTCATAAATGTTACTTTGCTTACACTCCAACAGCACGTCAAGTATTAAAAACCATTTGTCTCCATTCACTCCTATAAAATACGCCCACGCATGCTTGTTGGAAGTCCAAGCCCATGGCACATAAAACCTCCTTACCCCCCCCCCCTCCAACCTTTCCTAGGCCAACCCCTACCCTGCCTTCCTTCCACTACAGACTGATACACTCTTGAAGTCATTCTTTTTCCCTCCATTCTCTCTGCATGTCCGAACCACCTCAACAAAATTAGGTCATCCAAGTTTGGAGGATGAGCAGGTGCATTGTCCATTACTAGCAAGCACTTGAGATCCTATTTCTTTTCCAGGAGATACTCCTTCACACTAGGGCCAAACACTTCATTGAACCACTCGACGAAAATTTCCCTCGTGACCCATGCCTTACTATTAGATTTCCAAAACACACACAATTTACTCTTCATAACATTGTTTTTCCTGAACACTCTGGGATTTTCAGAACGGTACACTAGTAATGACTTCACTTTGAAATCCCCACTAGCGTTAGCACAGAACATTAGCGTCAGCCTGTCTTTCATAGGCTTGTGTCCTGGCATTGCCTTTTCCTCTTGTGTAATGAAGGTCCTCTTTGGCATTTTCTTCCAAAAGAGGCCTGTTTCGCCACAATTGAACACTTTTTCAGGTTTCAGTCCTTCAGCCTCTATGTACTCCTGGAATTCATGCACATATTTTTCAGCCGCCTTGTGGTCCGAACTGGCAGCCTCACCATGCCTTACCACACTGTGTATGCCAGTACGGTTCTTAAATCTCTCAAACCAGCCTTTGCTGGCCTTAAATTCACTCACATCGCCACTAGTTGCAGGCAATTTCTTTACCAAATCTTCATGCAACTGCCTAGCCTTTTCACAAATAATCGAAGTCATAAGAGTACATGTATCTCCTGCTAATTGTTCCTCATTTGTCCACACCAATAATAACTTTTCAACCTCTTCCAGTACTGGTGATCTCATTTTTGTCAGCATAGTTACTCCCTTTGCAACAACAGCGTCCTTTATTTCCTTTTTCTTGGCCACTATGGAACATAAGGTTGTGTAGGGTTTCTTATACATCCTGGCCAGTTTGGCCACACTTGTACCACTTTCATATTGTTCAATGATGGTTTTCTTAAATTCAATCGTATTTCTCACCTTCTTTACCACAGGCTTGGCACTAGGAGCTTTCTTTGGAGCCATGGTAGCTTATTTAGTACTTGCAAGCACTTAAATAAATAGAATATTATGAAATATTTTGCTGGAGCACGTGAGGGGACCTTCGCACACTGGTAAACAATGCCAGACTGGCTGCTGCCCCGGCTCACGCCGTGGGTACACGTCCCGGACGAACTACGACTCGCGAGTCAAGCTATGAAAAGCGAGTCCATGTTTATATGAAAATACCCCTATGATTGGCGAAATTTACGATTGCCGGGAACTACGAAAAGCAGGGGACCGCTGTATATCTTACGAGCCACCGTGTTTGACGTATATACGGTATAATAAAAAATTCTAGCGGCTTCAAGTCAAGCAGGAGAAAGCTGTAGACCCACATGTGAGAGAATGGGTCTCTGTGGTCAGTGTGCACCATATAAAAAAAATCCTGCAGCATGCAGTGCATAATGAGAAGAAAAAAACTCCGACTGTGTTTTTGGATTAAAAGACCAACTTTTCGGTGTAGTATTTTCGTATAGTATTTATGGTTGTATTCTTTTTTTCTCAATCTCATTTGATAGAATGGAAAACATATTATAGAAATAGAGGTGATTTTGATTGGTTGTATTATGAAAAGAACCTTGAAATGGAGCTCAACGTAGGGGAAATGTTTGATTTTTGCCAATGTTCAAAAGTAAACAAATGATGTCATTGTCCAATAAATGTCCAACTAGCCATTCTAATATGCCGTCATGAATGGGTTGACATTATTTATACAATTTTTTTTTTTTTTTTTTTTTTTTTATTATCACACCGGCCGATTCCCACCAAGGCAGGGTGGCCCGAAAAAGAAAAACTTTCACCATCATTCACTCCATCACTGTCTTGCCAGAAGGGTGCTCTACACTACAGTTTTTAAACTGCAACATTAACACCCCTCCTTCAGAGTGCAGGCACTGTACTTCCCATCTCCAGGACTCAAGTCCGGCCTGCCGGTTTCCCTGAATCCCTTCATAAATGTTACTTTGCTCACACGCCAACAGCACGTCAAGTATTAAAAATCATTTGTCTCCATTCACTCCTATCAAACATGCTCATGCATGCCTGCTGGAAGTCCAAGCCCCTCGCACACAAAACCTCCTTTACCCCCTCCCTCCAACCTTTCCTAGGCCGACCCCTACCCCGCCTTCCTTCCACTACAGACTGATACACTCTTGAAGTCATTTTGTTTCGCTCCATTCTCTCTACATGTCCAAACCACCTCAACAACCCTTCCTCAGCCCTCTGGACAACAGTTTTGGTAATCCCGCACCTCCTCCTAACTTCCAAACTACGAATTCTCTGCATTATATTCACACCACACATTGCCCTCAGACATGACATCTCCACTGCCTCCAGCCTTCTCCTCGCTGCAACATTCATCACCCACGCTTCACACCCATATAAGAGCGTTGGTAAAACTATACTCTCATACATTCCCCTCTTTGCCTCCAAGGACAAAGTTCTTCGTCTCCACAGACTCCTAAGTGCACCGCTCACCCTTTTCCCGTCATCAGTTCTGTGATTTACCTCATCTTTCATAGACCCATCCGCTGACACGTCCACTCCCAAATATCTGAATACATTCACCTCCTCCATACTCTCTCCCTCCAATCTGATATCCAATCTTTCATCACCTAATATTTTTGTTATCCTCATAACATTACTCTTTCCTGTATTCACTTTTAATTTTATTTTGAAATTGTCATATTTTTAATTTTCGTGAAATTGGCCAAATTTCAAATTTCTGACCATGTTATTGGGTAGTTGAAATTGGTAAATGGGCAGTTTCTTGTATTCAATCGATAGAAAAAATGGAATTCTAAAGAAATAGCTCTGAGTTTGGTCGATTTGAACAATGGAATTAGCCGAAAATAGGGCTCAAAGTGGGCGAAATAGCCAATTCATAAATATCGCCGAGGTCACTAACTTTGCGAGAGTGTAATTTCGTAAGTTTTCCATCAAATTTCATTCTTTTGGTGTCATTACCATCGGGAAAAGATTCTCTATCATTTCCTAAGATTTTTTTTTTTTTCTTTTTTTTTTTTTTTCAAAAATTTTTTGACACCAGGAGACACCTCAGGATTTGTGGTTGCGACATTCAAGGGGTTAAGATTTATCTGAAGTGGGTCACAACACTATCACTGTACATGTTGCCAACACAGCCTGCAACAGATTTGTCAGGGTGAAGTTCATCCATAAATAATTGCACTTCAGTCCACTTTTCACAAATGTCAACCCTTTCAGGGTCCGTGCTGTAGGTCTACGGCTTTACGTTCAGAGTCCAAACCGTAGATCTACGTCATGAGCTCAGCTCACTCTGATAAGCTATGAGCAGTAAGTTTGGGCCTAGATATGAGAGAATACATCTATATGGTATGTGTGCACCACAAAAAAACAAATCCTGCAACACAGTGCATAATGAGAGAAAAAGACCGTAATTTTCGATTAAAACTGAATTTGCAGTGTTTTTTCGTATGTTTTTTATAGTTGTATTTGCAATTTCTTGGACTCATTTGATAGAATGGAAGACATATTACAGAAATAGAGATAATTTTGATTGGTTTTAGTACTGGAAATGGCTTGAAACTGAGCTCAAAGTAGCAGAAATGTTAAATTTTTGCCGATGTTCAAGAGTAAACAAACGACCTCACACGTCTAATACACGCCGGCTGGTGGGTCTAATATATGTTTAATACACGCTGGCTGGTGGGTCTATATATGTCTAATACACGCCGGCTGGTGGGTCTAATATATGTCTAATACACGCCGGCTGGTGGGTCTAATATATGTTTAATACACGCCGGCTGGTGGGTCTAATATATGTCTAATACACGCTGGCTGGTGGGTCTAATATTTGTCTAATACACGCCGGCTGGTGGGTCTAATATATGTCTAATACACGCCGGCTGGTGGGTCTAATATATGTTTAATACACGCCGGCTGGTGGGTCTAATATATGTCTAATACACGCCGGCTGGTGGGTCTAATATATGTCTAATACACGCCGGCTGGTGGGTCTAATATATGTTTAATACACGCCGGCTGGTGGGTCTAAAATATGTCTAATGCACGCCCGCTGGTGGGTCTAATATATGTCTAATACACGCCGGCTGGTGGGTCTAATATATGTCTAATACACGCCGGCTGGTGGGTCTAATATATGTCTAATACACGCCGGCTGGTGGGTCTAATATATGTCTAATACACGCCGGCTGGTGGGTCTAATATATGTCTAATACACGCCCGCTGGTGGGTCTAATATATGTCTAATACACGCCCGCTGGTGGGTCTAATATATGTCTAATACACGCCGGCTGGTGGGTCTAATATACGTTCACAAATGTGGTGATATTATTTATACAGTTATTACAATATTGCATAACAGTAAATCTTCTATTTTTTGGTTTGAATAAAAATTCATTATGTGAATAAAAAATCAAAATGGAATTCATTTGTAAAACCTGAAAACATAACTAATGAACAGAGGAAATGTTAGTTTAGTGCCAGGAATACTTACATTGTTTATTCTGGACCCTATTTTGTAATTGGAATATTTTGAACTTTGCACTAAATTGGCCAAATTACCAATTTCTGCTCACTTTATTTTAATGTTCAAACAGTTGACTTGGCAATTTCTTGTGCACAATTGATAGAATAGAAGTAATACTAGTGAAATAGCTAAGAATTTGGTCGACTGGAGTAATATAATTGGCCTAAAATGAGAGTCAAAGTCGGCAAAATCGCCAATGCGTAAATATCGCCGACACATCAAAATTCGCAAGAGCATAATTTTGTCAATTTTCCATCAAATTTCGTACTTTTTGTTTTATTACCTTCAGAAAAAGATTCTCTACCATTTCATAAGAAAAAATAACAAAATTATTTTTTGGAAATTCTTGGACCCTGGTGTGCACTTTGAAATCTGGCCTCTGGACCCTGAAAGGGTTAATCTTTGAAGAAGGCGTCTTCCTCCATCTCTCTTCCTCCTCCTCTGCAGCAATTTCCTGAGCTGTAGTCTCTTCCTGTTGCAGATGAAGCTCTTGCAGCTCTTCAGTGGTTAGCTCTTCATCATGGTCCTCCACCAACTCTTCCACATCCTCAGAGCTCACATCCAACCCCATGGAATTCCCCATTGACACACTACTTTCCACAACTGGCATAGGCTCCTTAGGGTCAGCCCCAAACCCTTCAAAATCTCTCTCTTGTACACAATCTGGCCACAATTTTCTCCAAGCAGAATTCAAAGTCCTGGAAGTCACTCCCTCCCAAGACTTACCTATAAGGTTTATGCAAGTGAGGATATTGAAGTGATCTTTCCAGAACTCTCTTAGGGTCAGTTCAGTGTCTGAGGTCACTTCAAAGCACTTTTGAAACACTGCTTTGGTGTAGAGTTTTTTGAATTTTGAAATGACCTGCTGGTCCATGGGCTGAAGGAGAGGAGTGGTATTAGGAGGTAAGAACTTCACCGTGATGAAACTAAACTCCTCCACTATTTGCTCTTACAAGTCTGGAGGATGAGCAGGATCATTGTCCATTACCAGGAGGCACTTGAGTGACAGTTTGTTTTCCAGGAGGTATTTCTTCACACTGGGGCCAAACACTTCATTAAACCAATCAAGGAAATTTCCCTTGTGACTCATGCCTTGCTGTTAGTCTTCCACATCACACACAAATTATTTTTGACGACATTGTTTTTCTTGAATACTCTGGGATTTTCAGAGTGATACACCAGTAAAGGCTTCACTTTGCACTCCCCACTAGCATTACAAAACATGAGAGTTAGCCTGTCTTTCATAGGCTTGTGTCCTGGAAGTGCTGTATCCTCCTGTGTGATGTAGGTCCTCTTTGGCATTTTCTTCCAAAAGAGGCCTGTTTTGTCACAATTGAACACTTGCTGGGGTTTGAATTCTTCAGTGTCTACGTACTCCTTAAACTCCTGTACAAACTTCTCGGCCGCTTTTTTGTCAGAACTGGCAGCCTCACCATGCCTTACCACACTGTATATGCCACTACACTTCTTAAATCTCTCAAACCAACCTTTGCTGGCCTCAAAATCACAAGCATCACCACTCGTCATTGCCTTTTCACATATTATCGACTGCATAATACTATCTCCTGCTAACTGTTTTTTGGTAATCCACAATAACCTTTCTACTTCAAGGGTTTGTGATCTCTTTTTTGTCAGCATATCTACCCATTTTGTAACAACAGCACACTTTATTTCCTTTCCCTTCACCACAATTGAAGTAAAAAGTTGAATGGGGTTTGCCATACATCCTGGCAAGTTCTGTAACACGCACTCCGCTCTCGTATTTTTCAATGATTTCCTTCTTGAATTCGATCATGTTCCTCACTTTCTTTACCAAAGGGCTGGCACCAGCTTTCCTTGGGCCCCTGGTGACTTATTTAGCAGTAGCAAGCACAAAAAATAATGGATTATTATTGTGGCTAGCTGGTCTAGTGGCTAACGTGACGGTCTGGAGTTTTGAGACTCTGACCGCGGGTTCAATCCCGGCCGGGGTATGGTTTGTTTGCAATCGTGTCATTACGATTTCGTGAGTCATGTTGACAGCAGTGAGGGGACTTGAGCTAGAGTTCGTCACGGCCACGCTAGCTGGAGATTCGTCTGTAAAAACTTGCATTTGTGGTCACAGTGGTGCCTGTGCTAACCTTCCTATGGTGTAGAAATATACTTAGTGTTACGTTGGTTTGTCCCTTATTACTTTGATTGTAAGGTTCTCACTACATGTTCTAGTGTGGGGTAGCTTTTACTTAATGGCCTTATTTGTCTAGGGGTAATACTTACATCATGGCTGATCATCTTGAGTGTCTCTGATACCTTTTCACCAGCCCTCTTCACAGGTTATGTAAACTACTACTATAAAAATATAACTGTATTCTCAATAGATATGTACAGAATATACAATCACAGCCTCCATTTTCAAAACAAATCTACACACTCCATCCTGTGCTCCACATGGTGTGTTCCAACACTCTTCCTTCTCTCTCCTTGACATAACTCTGGGCTAACCAGTGTTTTGACACACTTTAGTCACCCTGGGTATGGTGGCCAAAACTTAAATTATAAAAACTCACCCCTGGAGCACACATGATGCCCCAAAAGATAGGAGAAGGACCCAGAGATCCTGCCAGGTTGAAGGTCAGCCACAGAGAGAGAGAGTCAGAGAGAGGGAGAGAGAGAGAAGCCTACCTAAGCTCCTCCCACCAAAACAAAAGACTGTTGCCAAGCACAATTCTCCAGTTACCACAATTCTACCACCTCTTAACTTTACTTTTACAAAAAGAAATACAACTTTATAAACTACTTATTTAAATTGTGTGTTTATGTGTCTATAGTATAACCTATTATATTGAGAAAAATAGGTTTGACCCAGCTGCCTCTCAGTCATAAGGTTGATCAGTCCTTCTGACATTTAGAGCAAAGTCCCCATCAATTCAATATAATTAGGTATTCCAGAGTAACTGTTACTTATAAATACATGTTGGGTCCTATAGCCCCATAACACCCCCACCTCCAGACGAAGTCTCACAAAAGCTAGCCGTGTCCCTCAGGATACGGCTAGTAAAAAGTATATTGCTTAAGTCTGAAGGCGGTAAACAAGACTACTAGAAATGCTACATTTTCCCAGCACCATAACTACTCTTCACTTTACTGTTATTTACAAGAGATTGCAGAATTTTTTAGAAAAGCATTTTAACCATACCCATATACTCAAGGGTGTAACTATCTACAATTTTAGTGACTTTTAAACAATACACATTACAATGCAAAAATTGCACACAATGCCCACTGTGAAAGCCCGCACCAACAGGCCTGTGCCTCTGCTACGGTAATCCAGCAAGCAACTGGTAATCCAGGGTGGCAACTTCCTGATCAGGAGACGAGAGTAGAGCCAAACCCAGAGCAGTCAGGTGTACACCAGGCAGGAAACTTCACAAAACATGTCAAGGTGTCTCTCACTTGGTGGCCGAACCAAACAGTGAGACTTCCAGTCAACACTCACGATCCTTAACATGGTCAGGCACTCAAGCCCATCTTCCGAGGTCCCACTCCACACAGATCCTCCAAACTTATGAAGAGGAGGCTGTCATAGAACATGGAGGGGTCCAGGGGACCACAAAGGCAAACCGTCGGGCCGTTTTGTATATAGAGCACACCAAGACACAACATCACATACCTTCCTGAACGTCTCATGTTACCGAAGGTTGTCAACCACTGCCTCAACTCACATTTAAGTACACCCTGACCCTCGTCACACTTTTGGCTCTGACTCGACTCCTTCACAGTCAGATGGCTGGTAGAGAGTACTCAGGCTCGCTGAGAGTTCACCACTGCAAAAACAACAAGGTCAGCACAAGACAAACACTATGTACAAAGTACGCACCATGCATCTACATGAAACATCTAGAGAGAGCATCAGCAACCACATTCTCTGAGCCTTTTATATATTTAACTTTCAAATTAAAAGGCTGTAGGAACAAAGCCCATTTTAAGAGTCTGATTTTAGTCACTATACACAGGAACAGGATGAAGAGATCCTGAGACATGTACAAATGCTGAATAGCCAGCCCCAAAATGAAAATTTTCTTTCCTGTGGTAAAATGTTGACATTTAAACTTAGAAGGTTGTTCATAGACAATAACAGTTCTGCAACCTCTCGCAGTGCAACAACAAACACCAAAGACTTCTCTTTGCACCCAGGTTGGATACATCAAGTTTACACAAACACCATCACGTTCCATCTCACACACAAATTTTAAGCACACAATGAACACAATTTGCATTACACACATTAAAATGGTACTGGAACACAGGCCATGGAAATCACATCTTCCATGTTTTAGCTTATTTAAAATGTTTGCATCTTTTAGTGCATAAGTATCAATCTTTCTAATTCTGTAAACCTTAGTTGTTAAACGTACTCTGTGGTAGTCAGTGTTTATGCCCAGGGTGCCATCTAATTTGGGAACCATGAAGCATGGGAATGCCCACTGACTCTCACTAAGCACTACAAACTGGTGTTGGAAGAATTTCACTTCTTCCTCCATCTCCAATTTTTCATACAGATTTTTCCCACACAAAAATTGTTGAATTGGCTCAGTTTCCTTAACAATTTCCTCATGGAGTTTCAATTTTTCCCCATTACTGACATCCCAAACTTTTATAAAGTTCCAAGGTGGCTGAGCCAACTCTCCAACATTTTTCTCATTAAAACCAAGCATGCATTTCCCAAAATCTTTTACACACATGTTATTTCTTAAATACACTTTTGGTATTTCATACAGATTATTGTTTTGCAGCCCTTTACATTCCATTAAAACATTGGTCTCTCTGAATTTTTGACATAACTTCAAACCTTTTGACCGGTTACTGTGTACTCTATACTCATTCTTTTTCTGCTCAGGGGTGTGGGTTTTATATCTAACCCCTGGGAACTTCCTCCACAACATGTTCAGCTCACAGCAACTTGCCATACAGATTTTCACATGAATTGGCTCCAGTATCAGCACTTCCTCTCCAGCCTCCAGAGTATCATGGTCCACATTATGGTCCCACATCATCATCCTGGTCTGGTTGATGAGCACGTTCACTGGTACCATCCACCTCATACGAGCCAAACAGTATCTGAAACTGAGAAAAAGCTCCGAGGGGGGAGCATCACCATCCTCCCCAAGCCAATAGCTCAGAAATTCCAGAGTGCTTCCCCACTCAGCAAATACAAAGAAAGGGATCCTCTCATCCCAGTTGTTAGTATTGTCTATACCATAGGCTTGCATCATTGTCTTGAGGGCTTGATGTAATTTCTCTATTTCCCCTTGAGATGGAGGGTGATAGGCCATTGCAAAGTTAGGCTCTACTTTTAATTCCTTCAAAACATTTCTAAAAGACTTTGAGGTAAAGTTAGGCCCTTGGTCTTTTTGCACTGCTTGAGGAAAACCAACATGAAAAAAGAACTTCATCAAAGCCCTTAAGACTACACGAGCTGTTATCTTATGCAGAGGGACTGCTTCCAGGTACCTGGTAGTGGAGCAAATATTTGTGAGTAAATAATCATTTCCCATTCTGGTCCTTGGGAATGGGCCAAGTACATCTACTACCAGCTTGCTGAAGGGTTCACCTGGTGCTGAAATAGACTGAAGGGGAACAGGTTTAATACTTCGACTAGGTTTCCCTATAAATTGAAAGACATGACAGCTCTCAATATACTCTCTGACAGTCTCCCACAGCTGAGACCAGAAGAAATGCCTGGAAACCTTGGACATCGCCATCTGGGGATAAAACCCTTGTTCTCCTTCCATTGATACTGCAAACAGAGGTGAATTCTTTGTAAGAGTTTCCTCCCTGAAATGAAAACACTTATTGTGGCTAGCTGGTCTAGTGGCTAACGCGACGGTCTGGAGTTTTGAGACTCTCTGACCGCGGGTTCAATCCCAGCCGGGGTATGGTTTGTTTGCAATCGTGTCATTACGATTTCGTGAGTCATGAAATGTATTGTATGAACCCGCGGGGTGATGGTCATGCGCTGGTAAACAATGGCACACTGAGTGTGAATAGTGCGGGAGACTGGCTTTGTGTGACCGGTGACGGGCGGATGCGTACCAGACGGTTGCCAAATCATGAGGCCAATCACGAACTGCGAAGCTAAATTTTGCCGAAAAAACTTGCCGAAAGTCGGATTTCACAAAAGTCGCGGCTGCCAAACAGCGGGGGTCCACTGTAGTTGATTGGCCGGTGTCTTGTGTTCAGTCAGTAAAATGGAACACATACTAAAGAAATAGCTAAGAATTTAGTCAGCTGGGACAGTATAATTGGCCAAAACTAGGCCTCAAATTTGCGAAATTGCTGATGCGTAAATATCGCTGACACAGCAAAATTTGCATGAGCATAATTTCGTCAGTTTTCCATCAAATTTCATACTTTTTGTTTCACTGGAAAAACATTCTCTATCATTTCATAAGAAAAAAAATCATTTCTGAAAATTCTTGGACCCTGTGGACACTTCAGACCGGGAGTCACGACCCTCAAGGAGTTTAGGGCTAAAATCCCTTATCTTGTGTGATGATGGTTTAAGTTATGATATTTTAACTTTAGACAATTCAGCTTACAATACAGCCTCTCCTCACTTAACGACGGAGTTGCGTTCCTAAGGCCACATCGGTAAATGAATTTGTGGCTACGTGAGGAGCATAATGTAATGGTAGTGGGTTTGTGTCAACCATCTTTGATGTTTTAATGTCACCTTTGCACCATGTATAACATTCTTAGTATATTTTAAATGTTTATACAGAAGTGTACTGTATATTGTAATAAACAGAATAGAGGAAATCAGCTCCAATGTACAATATTTAGGTTTGCATGCTGGTCAGAGAGCTGGTCATAAGTCCGAGTACGTCATAAGTCCGAGTACGTCATAAGTCCGAGTACGTCATAAGTCCGAGTACGTCATAAGTCCGAGTACGTCATAAGTCCGAGTACGTCATAAGTCCGAGTACGTCATAAGTCCGAGTACGTCATAAGTCCGAGTACGTCGCTAGGTGAGGAAAGGCTGTATTAATACAGGATTTAGTTTAAGTTTTATACAACATATATAAATTTATATACTTATGCTTAGAGTCCTTCCACTGACACTTGTACTCTCCCTCTGGACTCAGTCGGGCTCACCCAGGCGCCAAGGTGCCGGCACTGACCAATCAGGAGTGTCCAGAGTGCGGTGTCGGGTGCCGGTCTGTCACAGCATTGAGGCGACACCTGAGGACTACCCATCCATCCGTACTCTTGCATAAGTGCCAGCACTGTAAGGCTGCCTTCAAGTACTCCTACTTGCTGAATCGACACACTAAGGTTAGTATGTACTCTGGCTAGACTGACACACTGAGGTTAGCACTCTGACTGACCCACCACACTAGGGTAAATAGGTAAGTACTTGTACTTTCTAACTCCCCATGCTTAGGCAAGTATAATAGATTTAATCTTTAGAAATAGATCTTAACATTGAATAGTCTATCTAAACTTAACCAGAGGTCACCTTGACATGCCTATAGTTGTGACCTCCCAATAATTGAATTAGGCCTATTGAAAACCCATAAAACAGGCTGGGTGGGGGGTTGTAGGGAATCCTTACCTGTCCTCTGGAAAATTAGCAAAAATCGAATATTTCTCCTACTTTGGGCCCAATTTTAAACTACTACTAGTCTTGAAATTGCTCAAAATCATTGTTATTTCAGTAGTATATTTTCCATTCTATCAGCTGATGCCCAAGAATCACCAATAAAACCATAAAAACCCTCCGAAAAAATACCTCGAACTCGCTGTTTTAACTAAACCAAACACTCGATCCCAGTTCTGCATTTTGTATCATGCACTACATAGGGATGATGAGAATAGCATTGTCAAGTGATAATCCAATGGCCATTTCCTACCAAGGTGACCTGAAAAAGAAGAAACACTTACATTATCACACTCCATCACTGTCTTGCCAGAAGTGCCCCTATGCTACAGTTAAGTACTGCAATATGTCAGCATAAATCGTTCAGGTTATATCATTGACCCTTTTATTGTCCATGATGTAGATGGAAGTCATTGAGCTGAGGGTCCCTGATCTAGGTTCTAAGTCATGAGCTCGGCTCACTCAGATAGGCTGTGAATGGTGAATTTAGGCCTAGATATGAGGTAGTGGGTCTCTGTGAAAAGATCCTGCCTCACGCATTGGACAACGAGAGAGACAAGACTGGGACTGCGTGTTTGGTTTAAAACAACAACCTTGAGGGGTATTTTCAGGTGGTTTTAATGTTTTTTTTTTTGGCAATTTTTAGCATGATTTGATAGAATGGAAAGAGAGGTGATTTTTGAGTAATTGAGCTCATAGTAGCAGAAATATTAAATTTTGGCCGATATTCCAGAGGACGGGTAAGGCCGCCGCCCTATAACCTAATTCAGATATTGCGAGGCTGTAAACGATGAACAATCATTTCTGGTCATATTTTGTTATCAGAGAAATAAATATTGTATTTTTTGTGTGAATAAGAATTGAAAATTGAAGTCAAATGTAATACAGGAGAGAGGCCTAGGGAGGCCTGAGGACATGACTAAAAACAGAAGAAATGTTGTTTGAGTGCCAGCAATGTCTTTATTATTGACTCTGTTTCTGAAGTGGAATTTTTTGAATACAGTAGACCCCCACTTTACGATCAGCTCCCAATGCGACCAATTATGTAAGTGTGTTTGTACGTGTATGTTTGGGGGTCTGAAATGGACTAATCTAATTCACAATATTCCTTATGGGAACAAATTCGTTCAGTAATGGCACCTGAACATACTTCTGGAATGAAATAATATCGTAAACCGGGGGTCCACTGTACTGTGCAAAATTGGCACCGATTGCCGTATTCTGTCCACTTTTTAGGGTACTGTAGTTAAATTGTCAGTGTCTTGCACTCGGTCCACATAATGGAGGAAATACTAAAATAAACCCCAAAGTTGGCAAAATTGCCGATTTGTCAAAATGACAGGACTCGTGTGATGGTGCTAGGCTTACATAACTGTGGTACCACCTTCCAGTGGTGCAGCTGGGTGAGGTATCAGTGGTACACCATTACTATAACTGTACCATCTTCCAGTGGTGCAGCTGGGCGAGGAATCAGTGGTACACCATTACTATAACTGTACCATCTTCCAGGTGGTGCAGCTGGGCGAGGTATCAGTGGTACACCATTACTATAACTGTACCATCTTACAGGTGGTGCAGCTGGGCGAGGTATCAGCGGTACACCATTACTATAACTGTACCATCTTACAGGTGGTGCAGCTGGGCGAGGTATCAGTGGTACACCATTACTATAACTGTACCATCTTACAGGTGGTGCAGCTGGGCGAGGTATCAGCGGTACACCATTACTATAACTGTACCATCTTACAGGTGGTGCAGCTGGGCGAGGTATCAGCGGTACACCATTACTATAACTGTACCATCTTACAGGTGGTGCAGCTGGGCGAGGAATCAGTGGTACACCATTACTATAACTGTACCATCTTACAGGTGGTGCAGCTGGGCGAGGTATCAGTGGTACACCATTACTATAACTGTACCATCTTACAGGTGGTGCAGCTGGGCGAGGTATCAGCGGTACACCATTACTATAACTGTACCATCTTACAGGTGGTGCAGCTGGGCGAGGTATCAGCGGTACACCATTACTATAACTGTACCATCTTACAGGTGGTGCAGCTGGGTGAGGTATCAGCGGTACACCATTACCATAACTGTACCATCTTACAGGTGGTGCAGCTGGGCGAGGTATCAGCGGTACACCATTACTATAACTGTACCATCTTACAGGTGGTGCAGCTGTGCGAGGTATCAGCGGTACACCATTACCATAACTGTACCATCTTACAGGTGGTGCAGCTGGGCGAGGTATCAGCGGTACACCATTACCATAACTGTACCATCTTACAGGTGGTGCAGCTGGGTGAGGTATCAGTGGTACACCATTACTATAACTGTACCATTTTCCAGGTGGTGCAACTGGGCGAGGTATCAGCGGTACACCATTATAACTGTACCATCTTACAGGTGGTGCACCTGGGTAAGGAGACAACAGTACACCGTCACAACTACAAATGCGATGACTGTGGACGACTGTACCTTAGGAAGGCCAGACTGGCGTCCCATATCATGAAGGTACACTCATACCCCAGCCAGCAACGGTACCACTGTACGTCATGTAACCTCGACTTTCCTAACAATAAGGACAAGTAGGTGGCTACTGTATTATACTGTACCTCACTACCATACTGCACCACACTGTACCATACTGCACCACACTACCATACTGCACCACACTGTACCATACTGCACCACACTGTACCATACTGCACCACACTGTACCATACTGCACCACACTGTACCATACTGCACCACACTGTACCATACTGCACCACACTGTACCATACTTCACCACACTGTACCATACTGCACCACACTGTACCATACTGTACCATACTTCACCACACTGTACCATACTGCACCACACTGTACCATACTTCACCACACTGTACCATACTATACCACACTGTACCATACTGTATTATACTGTACCACACTACCATACTGTATTATATTGTACCACACTACCATGCTGTACCATAGTGTGCCACACTGTTCCATACTGTACTACACTGTACCATACTGCACCACACTTTACCATACTGTACCACACTGTACCATCGTGTACCACACTGTACCACACAACCATACTGTACCACACTGTGCCATACTGTATCACTACCATACTGTACCACACTGTAGCATACTGTACTATACTGAACCACACAATCATATTGTACCACACACCCATACTGTACCACACTACCATACTTTCCATACTGTACCACACTACCATACTTTCCATACTGTACCACACTACCATACTTTCCATACTGTACCACACTTCTGTACCATACGGTATTATACTGTACCACACAACCATATTGTACCACACTGTACTATACTATACCATACTGTATTATACTGTACCACACAACCATATTGTACCACACTGTATCATACTGTACTATACTGTACCACACTGTACCATACTGTACCACACAACCATATTGTACTACACTGTACTATACTGTACCATACTGTATTATACTGTACCACACAACCATATTGTACCACACTGTATCATACTGTACTATACTGTACCACACTGTACCATACTGTACCACACAACCATACTGTACCACACTGTACTATACTATACCATACTGTATTATACTGTACCACATTGTACCATACTGTACCACACTGTACTATACTGAACTGTACAATGTACTATACTATACTGTACAACACTGTTGAACAGTCTTGGGCCCCAGACACTTATGGTGCTTTCTCTTAATGGTCTTGAAGACAACCAGGTGGTCTTGAAGACAACCAGGGGTCTTGACAACCAGGGGTCTTGACAACCAGGGGTCTTGAAGACAACCAGGTGGTCTTGAAGACAACCAGGGGTCTTGACAACCAGGGGTCTTGAAGACAACCAGGGGTCTTGAAGACAACCAGGTGGGTTTTGAAGACAACCATGTGGTCTTGAAAACAACTAAGGGGTCTTGACAACCAGGTGGGTCTTGAAGGCAGCCAAGAGGTCTTGAAGACAACCAGGTGGGTCTTACAACCAGGGTTTTGAAGACAACCAGGGGTCTTGAAGACAATCAAGGAGTCTTGAAGACAACCAGGGGGTCTTGAGGACAACCAGGTGGGTCTTGAAGACAACCAAGGGGCCTTGAAGACAATCAGGGGTCTTGACAACTAGGTGGTCTTGACAACCAGGGGGTCTTGAAGACAACCAGGGGTCTTGAAGACAACCAGGTGGTCCGACTGTTTAATATTATCTGTGGCCAACATAAATTACTTAACAGAATCTTGTAAAATTATTGTATATTCTTAACAGTTTAAAAATCTTATGTTAGGTGTAACAGTGCAAGTTGTCAAGCACTAGTGTAACGACCAGTCTCTGGTTAACCCGAGCTACCTCTAAGTATGTCATGTGATCCGACCTTATCTCAGGTCACCCCTCCCCACATTTGACAGTAGCAGCTGATCTACAGCTGAAGGTGCATTACTTGGAAGTCCTCTGTTGTAACTGAGCCGTATTCCTTTAGGTCATACTTGAGGTGCTCGTGGGGGACTTATCTATGTACAGTGGGCCTTCGGATTTCGGCCACTTTTTTGGCCGAAATTCTATCCTGGATTTTGGCTGGCAACTCGGAAATTGGCCGTATTGGATGCTTCCACCCGCCATGTGTGCGAGTCAGTCTGACTGTGTCTCTTGGTGAGTGAGCAAGACTCCGTGCATTCATCCAAACATTTTGTTACAATCCATTGTTTTTTGTGGTTGTTTATTGAGTGCAACTGCGAAATAAGTCACCAGTGCCAGCCCTTTGGTAAAGAGAGAAACACGATAAAATTCAAGAAAAAAACTGTAGCAAAGTACGAGAATGGTGTACGTGTGCTGGAGCTTGCCAGAATGTGTGGCAAATCCAAATCAACAATCACTTCCATCCTGGCAAAGAAAGTAGAAATCAAGGAAACTAATGTTGTGAAAGGGGTAAATATGCTAACAAAACAAAGGTCAGCAATAGTCGAAGATTATCGAAGATTATTGGTGTGGATCAACGATAAACAATTAGCGGGAGATAGTTTTGGAGTCGATCATTTGTGAAAAGGCAAGGCAGTTGTATGCAGATCTTGTGAATAAAATGTCTGGAACGAGTGCTGATATTTGTGAATTTAAGTCCAACAAAGGCTGGTTTGAGAGATTTAAGAAGTGTAGTGGCATACACAGTGTTGTAAGGTATGGCAAGGCTGCAACTTCAGACAAACGTGCGGCTGAAGAATTCATGCATGAATTCAAGGAGTACGTAGAGGCTGAAGGATTCCTCCCCCAACAAGTGTTCAGTTGTGACAAAACAGGCCTCTTTTGGAAGAAAATGCCAAAGAGGACTTACATCACACAGGAGGAAAAGGCACTGCCAGTGCACAAGCCTATGAAAGATAGGCTTATTCTTTTGTCCTGTGGTAATGAAATTTTGGATTTCAAAGGGAAGCCTTTACTGGTGTATCACTCTGAAAATCCCAGTGTTCAAGAAAAACAGTGTTGTCAAGAGTAAATTGTGTGTTGTGGAAAGCTAATAATAGAGGCATGGGTCACAAGGCAAATTTTCATTGAGTCCATGAAGTGTTTGGCCAGAATGTGAAAAAATACCTCCAGGAAAATAAATTGCCACTCAAGTGCCTCCTGCTACTGGACAGTGTTCCTACTCATCCTCCAAACTTGGTAGACCAATTGTCTGTGGACTGAAGTTTTATAACAGTGAAGTTCTTGCCTCCTTACACCACTCCTCTCATCCAGCCCATGGACCAGCAGGTCATTTCTAACTTCAAAAAACTCTAAACAAAAGCAGTGTTTCAAAGGTACTTTGAAGTGACCTAGGACACTGACTTGACCCTAAGAGAGTTCTGGAGGAATTGCTTCAATATCTTCCACTGCATAAGCCTTATAGGTAAGACTTGGCAGGAAGTGACTTCCAGGACTTTGAACTCTGCATAGAGAAAATTGTGGCCAGAATGTGTCCTCGACAAGGATTTTGAAGGGTTTGATTGAGTCTGACCCTGTTGACCCCATGCCTGTTGTGGAATCTATTGTGTTCTTCGGGAAGTCTATGGGGTTGGATGTGAGTGACCAGGATGTGGAAGAGTTTGTGGAGGACCACAGGGAAGAGCTGCAAGACCTTTAACTGCAGCAGCAGCAGATCACAGCTGAGGAAATTGCTTCAGAGGAGGAGGTAGAGAGACGGGAGACTGTGCCTTCCTCAGTGATGAAGGACATGTGTGCAAAGTGGAGTGAGTTGCAAAGTTTTGTAGAGAAATATCACCCTGACCAAGCTGAAACATGTCATATATGCAACATGTTCAGTTGTGCAAGAATGGTATATAATACCTCATCTTCTGTATATAGTTCTACTGTCTTCAAGTTATGTCCTGGAATTTGTATTGATAAAGCCACTGGATGGCGAAACGTCTACAATAAAGATACCCAGATGTTGCACATGTGTCTTAATTTCAACATGTTCAGTGAAAAAACCTTGCCCCTCTTCAGGCAAATCTTAAAGAGATGACAGAAACAGAGCTCTCTGGACAGTTTTTTGTGCAACAGGGGACCAGTGACTCAAGCTGGTTTTAGTGGCAGTAAAAGACAAAGAAGGAAAGTAACCCCAGAGAGAACTTTGATAACTGAAGTCCTTATGGAGGGGGATTCCCCTTCCAAACAATACTCTCTCCCCCCTCCCCCTCCCCCTCCCCCTCCCCCTCCCCCCTCCCCCTCCCACCTCCCCCTCCCACCTCCCCCCTCCCCCCTCCCACCTCCCCCCTCCCCCTCCCCCCTCCCACCTCCCCCTCCCACCTCCCACCTCCCACCTCCCACCTCCCCCCTCCTCACCTTCTTCCATACGCCAACAAGAGTCTTCAATAAGGTATGTAATGTTCATTCATTATTAAAATTAGTACTTTATATTTCTTTCTCATTGTTTTGTGTATGTAAAACTATAGTTAATTTTTTAAAAATGTATTTTTTTTTATATTTTTTGGGTGTCTGGAACAGATTAATTGTATTTACATTAATTCTTATGGGAAATATTATTTCAGTTTTCAGCCTTCTCGGATTTAGGCCGACCTTCTGGAATGGATCACGGCCGATAACTGAGGGTCCACTGTATTACGTCCCAAGTCCAACATCTGATATATTTACCAGTGTTCTGAAAATCTCCGGGGGATAACTTGTAACTTTATTTTTGTCAATGGAAATGAAACCTTAAATAACAAAAAAAGGCACAATACTGTGACTGGAACGATACACAAATAACCCGCACATAAAAGACAGAAGCTTACGACGACGTTTCAGTCCGACTTGGACCATTTACAAAGTCACACTGTGTGACTTTGTAAATGGTCCAAGTCGGACTGAAACGTCGTCGTAAGCTTCTCTCTTTTATGTGCGGGTTATTTGTGAAACCTTAAAGTCATGTACATAGTTCTCAGTAAATATTCTTGCGCTCGTAAGATACCAGAGAAAAGCTGATAACTTATAAGTGATATGTTCTAAGGAACAATATATTATTAGAGGCCATAAATTTTTCTTGTTATTCTTGACTCCCTATGAAAAGTAGATAGAAATTCATCAACTTTGAAAAATAGTTAGAAATTCATCAACTTATTATACCTCGACATCCTGTAAAGTGAAAAAGAGGATAAGCCGGCAATAATACTAAGTTCTAGTTACTATTTCCTCCAGTTTTCCATAACGGAGTAGATGGAATTTGTCCTCATTGAACATCATATTGTTTACCGTTGCCTACTGGAAAACTTTGTTTATATCTTCTTGGAGGTTAACCGCGTCCTCAGCAGATGACAGCCTCATGCAGATCCTAGTATCATCCGCAAAGGATGATACGGTGCTATGGTGTATATCTCTGTCTATGTCTGATATGAGGATGAAGAACAGGATGGGGGCGAGTACTGTGCCTTGTGGAACAGAGCTCTTCACTATGGCAGCTTCCAATTTAACTCTGTTTACCACTGCGCTTTGTGTTTGATTGGTTAGAAAGTTGAAGATCCATCTCCCCACTTTGCCATTTATTCTTTTAGCATGCATTTTGTTTGCTATTACACTATTATCACACTTGTCAAAGACTTTGGCAAAATCTGTGTATACTGCCTCTGCATTCTGTTTGTTTTCCAGTGCATCCAAGACCATGTCATAGTGGTCCAGTAGTTGTGAGAGGCAGGGGTGACCATCCAAGACCATATCATAGTGGTCCAATAGTGAGAGGCAGGGGTGACCATCCAAGACCATATCATAGTGGTCCAGTAATTGTGAGAGGCAGGAGTGACCATCCAAGACCATATCATAGTGGTCCAGTAATTGTGAGAGGCAGGGGTGACCATCCAAGACCATATCATAGTGGTCCAGTAGTTGTGAGAGGCAGGGGTGACCATCCAAGACCATATCATAGTGGTCCAGTAGTTGTGAGAGGCAGGGGTGACCATCCAAGACCATGTCATAGTGGTCCAGTAGTTGTGAGAGGCAGTTGAGGGTGTTGTTAGGACTTTAAACTAAGATTAGTTAGAGGTATGGCTTTAGAAATGAAAAATAATGAGTATGGAGATATTGACTTAGGTTTTGATAATATGAAACTTAATAATAACAGTCATTGAGTAATGCTGGATAATGATAATTACAGAAATTGTGTAAAAGCAAAGGTGAATAGGAAAAAGGTGCAGAAGAACAAACATATAACTGTATTTTATGCTAACAGTCGAAGTGCAGGAAATAAGATTAATGAATTACGTTTGCTAGCGTGGGCTGGGAACTTTGATGTCATTGCAATAACTGAAATATGGTATAATTTAAAGAATCAGGCTATGATTGCTGAGTGTAATATTCAGGGGTTTAAGGTGTTCCATGTGGATAGATAGATATAATGGGAAGGGGGGAGGAGTTGCATTATATGTTCGAGAAAATATAAATTGTTGCATAAAAACAGGTATAAAAATAGATGGAGCAGTAACAGAATCTGTTTGGGTAGAGTTTGTAGAGGGTCAAGAAAAACTAATTCTAGGTGTAATATACCGACCTCCAGGATTGGATCACGATAGAGGGAGACTTTGAGATGAAATTGTCAGGGCTTCTAGACATAGTAATGTAGTGATAGTAGGGGATTTTAACCCTTTCAGGATCCAGAGGTAAAATTTCAAGGGGTGCTCCAGTGTCCAAGAAATTTTGAAAAAAAAAAAAAATTTTCTTACAGAATTAAAGATAATGTTTTTGTGAAGGCAATAAAGCAAAAAAAAAAAATTCTGATCAGTATTTACCGAAATATAGAGGCGGGAAGTTGACCCAAAATGACCGAGTGGCGGCAACATCGGCAACTTCCGCAAAATCGCATTTCTTTATTTTGTGTTTTTTATACTTTTTTCTTTTCTAATTTTTTTCTTTTTCTAGTAACATTTGTGGCCTGTGAGACCAATACTGTATTTTTTTTTTTTAACAAGTCAGCCGTCTCCCACCGAGGCAGGGTGACCCACCGAGGCAGGGTGACCCACCGAGGCAGGGTGACCCACCGAGGCAGGGTGACCCACCGAGGCAGGGTGACCCACCGAAGCAGGGTGACCCACCGAGGCAGGGTGACCCAAAAAGAAAGAAAATCCCCAAAAAGAAAATACTTTCATCATTCAACACTTTCACCTCACTCACACATAATCACTGTTTTTCCAGAGGTGCTCAGAACACAACAGTTTAGAAGCATATACAGTGGACCCCTGCCTTATCATATTAATCCATTCCTGAGAGCTCATCGTAAGCCAAAATTATTGTTAGCCGAATTAATTTTCCCCATAGGAAATAATGGAAATCAATTAATCCGTTCCTGACACCCCAAAGTATGAAAAAAAAAAATTTTACCACATGAAATATTAATTTTAATACACACAAACTGAAGAAGATATGCACAGTTACTACTCTACTAAGAATAGAATACATGACACTTACCTTTATTGAAGATCTGGTGATGACCGATGGGATGGGAGGAAGGGAGAGTGTCGAAGTTATTGTTTAGAAGGGGAATCCCCTTCCATTAGGACTTGAGGTAGCAAGTCCTTTTCCGGGGTTACTTCCCTTCTTCTTTTAACCCTTTGAGGGTTTCGGCCGTACTAGTACGGCTTACAGCCCAGGGTTTTTGATGTACTAGTACACCTAAATTCTAGCGCCCTCAAATCTAGTGGGAGAAAGCTGGTAGGCCTACATATGAAAGAATGGGTCTATGTGGTCAGTGTGCACAGTATAAAAATAATCCTGCAGCACACAGTGCGTAATGAGAAAAAAAAAAACTTTGGCCGTTTTTTTTGGAATAAAACAGCGACTTTCCACTGTATTTTCATATGGTATTTATTGTTGTATTCTAGTTTTCTTGGTCTCATTTTATAGAATGGAAGACATATTACAGAAATTGAGATGATTTTGACTGGTTTTACAATGAAAAGTACCTTGAAATTGAGCTCAAAGTAGCAGAAATGTTCGATTTTTACCAAAGTTCAGAAGTAAACAAATCATGCTAAGCATCCAGTACACGTCAGCTGGTGAGTCTGATATTCTTTCACAAGTGCGCTGATATTATTTGTACCATTTCCACACTAATGCAGTAGTCTGCATAACAGTAAATCTTCTATTTCTTATGAGAATAAAAATTCAAAGTGGAAAGCAAAAGAATGTAAGAGAGGCCTGGGGATGTGACTAATGAACAGAGGAAATGTTATTTTAGTGCCAGGAATGTCTGTCTTGTTTATTCTGGACCCTATTCGGAAATTGGCATCTTTTGAAATTTTTGTGAAATTGGCAAAATTGCTAAATTCTGACCACTGTATTGGATAGTTGAAATTGGTAAATGGGTGGTTTCTTGCATGCATTCAGTAGAAAAAATGGAGTTCAAGCGAAATATTCATGTTTTTTGTCGACTAGTACAGTGGAATTGGCAGAAAATGGGGCTCAAAGTGGGCAAAATCGCCGATGCGTAAACATCGCCGAGACCACTAACTTCGAGAGAGCATAATTCCGTAAGTTTTCCATCAAATTTCATACTTTTGGTGTCATTATGATGGGGAAAAGATTCTCTATCTTTTCATAAGAAAAAATTATTATTTTTTTTTTTAAATTTGGCCGACCCTGAGAACGAGTCTCAGAGAGGGCCTGTCGACCCTCAAAGGGTTAATGCTACTAGGACCAGCTTGAGAGTCACTGGACATCTGCCGCACAACAAATCTGTCCATAGAGCTCTGTATCTCCCGTTCCCTTAAGACTTTCCTAAAATGGGCCATAACATTGTCATTGTACAGGTTGCCAACACGGCTTGCAGTAGCTGTGTGTTACAAAACAATGCTATTTCTAATAATCATAGAGATCTCCAGTGAATACTAGAAAGGACTGCCCTTCTAGCCCCCAGCCTGTTACTGGGTTTTTGTAACAAGTAGTCAGTACATTGGACCCTCGACCAACATTGGCATCGTCTAATGTTAAATCTGACTAGCGATACATTTTTACGCAAAAATTTTGCCTCGACTAGCGCTAAAAAACCCGACCAACACTATACGTTCCGTTCGAGACGCGTCCACTTTGGCCTGAGCGCACCTCACTTGTCCCGTGGGCGCCAGTGTTTACAAGCCAGCCAGCCACCACGGTCCCATCCAAACATACAAACGGAACATTTCATATTATCACAAGTCCTAATGGAAGGGGATTCCCCTTCTAAACACTAACACCATCCACACTCTCCCCTCCTCCCATCCCATCAATCATCACCAGATCTTCAGTAAAGGCAAGTGTCATGTAACTGTGCATATCTTCTTCAGTTTGTGTGTATTAAAATTAATATTTCATGTGGTAAAAACAATTTTTTTTTTCATACTTTGGGGTGTCCTGCACGGATTAATTTGATTTCCATTATTTCTTATGGGGAAAATTAACTTGACTAACGATAATTTTGACTAACGATGAGCTCTCAGGAATGGATTAATAGCGTTAGTCGAGGGTCCACTGTATCCTGGTCCAATTATCCATTAGAATTCAGTAAGATTTAATAGTGTTTCAGGATTTCAACTGGTAGGCTACTAACTAAAGAAATTAAAATTTAATAAGTTTATTTGTAACAAAATTGTCTAGGCGTATATTATCAAATTAAATTAATCAATTGAATATATAGGATACAAGTTCCTACACTTCTCTCGTCTACAGTAGTTTAGAGCTGAAGGCTCATATCACATCTTCATGGCTTTTAAGTACCGTCTGGTACATTGTTAACATTTATTAACATAGTACAGATATATACAAATAAGTTTGTGTGTATGTGTGTAAGTGCTCTAAGTAGTTTGCTATGTCTCAAGAATCGACTAGACTTAACCAGTGACTGACTAAAAGTCCTCACACAAACTAACTTCTTGACCAACCTGGCAATCAGACAGCTTGCTTGAACAATAAAATGACTGTTAAGCCGAACAACAATATAACGAGCAACTGCGACACAGAATCAGGAACAAAGAGATAATATAACGACACTAAGTAGGGACCATCAGCAGATCCTCCACAAAAGTCACAAAACTCCTATACTACTGAATCTAAGTTCAGCATAAGAAAATCCCTGACTGTGACATTACACAGATACCAGTACACATTAGGTCAGAAGCTACAGCTCAGGACCTGAGTTTCTCAGAGTGTCTATGTGACACACAACCTCAGTACAACGTCGAAAATCTCTAAGTCTAGGCAATGTTCTGTGAACAGAGTTCCACAGAACCAACAAGAAGAAAGCAACAGAGATGATCTTCCAACAAGGGAGAGCTAGGCACATCTTGTTCGAAGAACGTCAAACAGACAAGAGACTGAGAAGCCCATACAGACTACTCCAGGCGAGGTGTGATCACCCCCCTGATCATGTGACTCCGTGCTGCTGCCCAGCAACACAGAGAAGCAGACAGAGTAACGAGCAACGAGCGATAATTACAGTAGTTAGACAATCAAGACTTGAACTATGAGCACTGAATAATATATATAAATGTTACATCCTACCTAATAATATAACTAAGTCAAATAATAATATAAAGCAATATACAGTTGACCCCCAGTTTGCGATGCCACCAGTATCTGATAAATCCAGTATTCGATACATTCTAACGCAGAATTTTTGCCTCGGTTCCCGTTAAAAAACCCGGTATACAATTCGTCCGAGATGTGTCCACGTGTGTGCCAGTGTTTACAAGCCAGCCAGTGTGCTCGCATCTAAGGATACATTCGGTACATTACATATTATCACAGTGCTTTTGGTGCTTGTTTCTGCAAAATAAGTCACCATGGGCCCCAAGAAAGCTTCTAGTGCCAACCCTTTGAGAAAAAGGGTGCTAATGATTATTGAAATGAAGAAAGAGATAATTGCAAAGTACGAAGGTCGAGTACGTGTGTCGGGGCTGGCCAAGTTGTATACAAAACCCCAATCAACCATCTCTACTATAATGACCAGGAAAATGGCAATCAAGGAAGCTGCTGTTGCAAAAGGTGCAACTGTGATTGCAAAACAGCGACCGCAAGTGTTAGAAGATGTTGAGAGACTGTTATTGGTGTGGATAAATGAAAAACAGATAGCAGGAGATAGCATCTCTCAAGTGATCATTTGTGAAAAGGCTAGGCAGTTGCATGACGATTTGGTAAAGAAAATGCCTGCAACTAGTGGTGATGTGAGTGAATTTAAGGCCAGCAAAGGTTGGTTTGAAAGATTTAAGAATTGTAGTGACATACATAGTGTGATTAGGCATGGTGAGGCTGCCAGTGACTCTCAAGCTGGTCCTAGTGGCATTAAAAGAAGAAGGGAAATAACCCTGGAAAAGGACTTGCTACCTCAAGTCCTATTGGAAGGGGATTCCCCTTCTAAACAATAAGTTCGACACTCTCCCCTCCTCCCATCCCATCAATCATCACCAGATCTTCATTAAAGTTAAGTGTCATGTATTCTATTGTTAGTAGAGTACTACAATCTGTGCATGTCTTCTTCAGTTTGTGTGCATTAAACTTAATATTTCATGTGGTAAATTTTTTTTTTTCATACTTTTGGGTGTCTTGCACGGATTAATTTCATTTCCATTATTTCTTATGGGGAAAATTGATTTGCTTTTCGATAATTTTGGTTTACGATGAACTCTCAGGAACGGATTAATATCGCAAACCGGGGGTCCACTGTATTTACAATTCTTAATGAAGCTCATGTCCCCACAAAGTCACTCTGCCAAGTCTGAAGGATGACCAGGAGCATTGTCTAATACCAGGAGGCACTTAAGGTCCAATTTCTTTTCCATTAGGTAATTTTTCACAGTGGGAGCAAATGCATGGTGTAACCAGTCATAGAAAAAGTCCCTAGTGACCCATGCCTTAGTGTTTGCTCTCCACAGCACACACAAATTAGCCTTGAGGACATTGTTTTGCCTGAATGCTCTGGGAGCTTCAGGGTCAGGGTCTGCCTCAAACCCTTCAAAATCCCTTTGGATCGCGTTCTTCACTTTCTTTACCAAAGGGCTTGCACTAGCTTTCCTTGGGCCCATGGTGACTTATTTAGCAGTTGCAATCACAAAAAAATGGATTATTACGTATGAACCCGCGGGGTGATGGTCACTTGTTGGTAAACAATGGCACACTGAGCGTGAATGGCGCGGGAGACTGGCTTTGTGTGCGCGGTGACGGGCGGACAGGTACCAGACGGTCGCCGAATCACGAGACTAATCACGAAACTCGAGGCCAGATTTTGCCGAAAAAACTTGCCAAAAGTCTAATTTCACGAAAGTTGGTGCTGCCGAAACTCGGGGGTCCACTGTACTAGGATTTATTTCAAGAAGTATAAGTAACAGAAGTCCGAAAGTTATTTTACAGCTCTATACATCACTAGTGAGGCTTCAGATTAAGCTGCTCAGTTTTGGTCTCCTTGCTACAGGATGGATATAGACTCACTGTAGAACATACAGAGAAGAATGACTAAAATGATTTACTCTGTAAGGAATCTCCTGTATGAAGATAGACTTAGCCTTAAATCTCCACTCTCTGGAGAGACGTAGAATGAGGAGAGACATCATTGAAGTGTATAAGTGGATGATGGGCATGAACAGAGGTGATATTAATAAAGTACTGAGGGTGTCGAACCAGGTAAGAACCAGAAATAATGGATTTAGGTTAGATAAATTTAGATTTAGAAAGGACATAGGTAAGTACTGATTTTCGAACAGAGTTGTGGATGTGTGGAACAATCTTCCCAGTAGAGTGACGACATCATGGACCATATCATAGTGGTCCAGTAGTTGTGAGAGGCAGGAGCGACCTGCTCTGAACCCATGTTGCCCTGGATTGTGGAATTGTTGGGAATCCAAGTGGTTTGCAATCCTGATTCTTAGAACTCTTTCAGAGACTTGTATGATGTAGGATGTTAAAGCTATTGGTCTATAGTTCTTAACTGTAGTTTTCCTGCCACCTTTATGGAGTGGGGCTATATCTGCTGACTTAAGGTGCGTCTATTGCATAAATTCAGCGTCTTGTGTGTGTGTGACTTTTCATCTGTTTTGCCTCCAGGGATTATTTCCCTGATATTGCTGTACCACACTTCACTCTGACTTCACTGTAACACACCGTACCTCCCCAGGATGCGACACTACCGTACCGTGCACCGGGTACGTGCACACCAGTGCCACGAGTGCTCTAAGTGCTTTGACACGGCCCAGGAGCTGAAGGAGCACCGCCAGGAGCACCGTGTCCGGTGCACCGTCTGTAACAAGACCTTCCTGGTAAGTGCACTGTCTGTCATGTAGGGCCTCCCTAGGCCTACTACTGTTATGTATAGCCTCCCTAGGCCTTCCATTTATGTAGGGCCTCCCTAGGCCTACCACTTATAGGGCCTCCCTAGGCCTACCACTTATGTAAGGTCCCCTTGGGCCTAGGAATTCAGCAGCCCCCCCTATTGGCATTGATCCAATTCATGGCCTATTTCAGGCCACTTCCAGCAATCAAGGTAGAACTGTGTGGGACACATTGGATAATGAGGTAGTAAATACTATCCAGGAGGTGATAGTACAGGGATTAATTAAATAATGGCATCATAACATACACTAACGTAGTACAAAGATTTGGTCACTAATATTAGTCAGATTCTGTAATGTTTGTGTCATGAAGGAAGTTTGCTAGTTCATTTTCATTTGTACTATAGTACACAAGGCCTACATTTGTTTTTCTTGCTAGAATTTGTCCATCACGTACAAAGCGCTGGTGAATTTTATCATTCTCACTTTTCAGTTTTCTCACTCTGTACAGGAGATTCTGGCATTTTCTTGTGAGACTCATTTATGTATATATTTTTTTTGCTTTAATAGATGAACTTATTAGATCTCTTTTTCTGTCTTGTGTGTGAAATCTAAGCATAACACTTTTTCTCCCTTGGTTCCCTAGTAACTGTGATTCTTTTATTTCCGACACTGGCACACTAACATGTAGCTGGTCTTGTATGATCTGAAGAGTTGTAGCTTTGCAGTTGGTATGGTTTAATTCACTAGGAAAGAGTAGACTGTTAATCACTACTGCATCGGCTAGCTTATGTTGCTCTGCCTTATCATCTTGGTAAGCAAAATAATTGTTCAATTGGGTATCCATATTTATTTTCCAGTCCTTGATAGCATCTTCAACCTTCGTGTTTAGGGAAGTTATTTGATCTGTGTGGCTGGCTATGACTGCTTGGAGGGTCTTGCCAAAATCAGTCGTGCCAGTTGATGTTAGCTGTTGTTCAAGGCAATTGATCTTATTCTCAAGGTGAAGTAACTTAGATTCATGGTTTGTTATTGTTGCGTGAAGGGCCATATTTTCAGTATGAAGATTCAAGTTATCCGTCGTTAGGGTGGTGATGTAATTCTTTAGTGTCAGGATCATTAGTCATACCTGAGAGCGTATCAGATGGGTTAAATCCTATGAAGGTAGTAGATGTAGAGAGGGAGTCAGTCACGGTTGGTGTTGTTGTAGTCGAGTCGCCTTGGTTGGTTGGTGAGGGGGAGTCGGCCATGTTTGTTGTTGATGATAAGTCGCTCTGGGTGGTGAGGGGGGTGGATGGGGCACTGGCGTCCTGCTGGGTCGTCTTATGGAATTGTCAGTTTCTAGGTGCTGCCTTGCTGTTCTTAGTGCTGTTTCTTCTATGAGTTGATCTCATAGTAGTACAGGAGCTGCTGTGGTTGGTTGAAGAAACTGAATTAGTTAAGAGCTTGGAGTAGGTAGTCGTCTGGCAGCGGGGCTGTGCTTGGAGGTTGTGGGGCGGTCTTCGCTTCAATCGGTAATTTCTCGGTTTGCTGGGTTCTACGTGTGTTAGTGCAGTTATGATTGCAATTAGGCCATCATAGAAGCGTTGATGGACTCTGCCTGGTGAAAAAAAATGACAGACCTTGCTGCCTCTGCTGCCACTGCTGCTGTTCTGTCATTCTAGCCATGGTATTGTAGGTTATATACCATTCTGGCAATGGTTCTATTATTCTAGCCGGGGTATTGTGGGTTATATATCATTCTAACCATGGTTCTATCATTCTAGCCATGGTATTGTGGGTTATATATAATTCTAGCAATGGTTCTATTATTCTAGCCAGGGTATTTTGGGTTATATTTCATTCTAACCATGGTTCTATCATTCTAGCCATGGCATTGTGGGTTATATATCATTCTAGCCATGGTTCTATCATTCTAGCCAGGGTATTGTGGGTTATATATCATTCTAGCCATGGTTCTATCATTCTAGCCAGGGTATTGTGGGTTTTATATTCTAACCATACTTCTATCATTCTAGCCAGGGTATTGTGGGTTATATATTCTAGCCATAGTTCTATCATTCTAGCCAGGGTATTGTGAGTTATATATCATTCTAGCCATTGTTCTATCATTCTAGCCAGGGTATTGTGAGTTATATATCATTCTAGCCATTGTTCTATCATTCTAGCCATGGTACTATCATTGTAGCAATGGTAATATCATTCTAGCCCTGGTACTGTCATTCTTGCCCTGGTACCATCATTCTGGCCATGATACTATCATTCTAGCCTTTGTAGTATCATTCTAGCACTATTACTATCATTCTAGCCATGATACTATCATTCTGGAAATATAAACACATATGCAGTATAATGTGATCCTTTATTAACAACGTTTCGCCCACACAGTGGGCTTTATCAAGTCACACACAGATCTACCTGGGCTGGAAGGTGCGTTGTTAATAAAGAATAATATTATATTGCATGTGTGTTTATATTTCCATTGTGTCGGTACTGTGTACCATTTATTTCCATACTATCATTCTACCCCTGGTACTATCATTCTACCCCTGGTACTATCATTCTACCCCTGGTACTATCATTCTACCCCTGGTACTATCATTCTACCCATGGTACTATCATTCTACCCATGGTACTATCATTCTACCCCTGGTACTATCATTCTACCCCTGGTACTATCATTCTACACATGGTACTATCATTCTACCCCTGGTAGTATCATTCTACCCCTGGTACTATCATTCTACCCATGGTACTATCATTCTACCCATGGTAGTATCATTCTACCCCTGGTACTATCATTCTACCCCTGGTACTATCATTCTACCCCTGGTACTATCATTCTACCCATGGTAGTATCATTCTACCCCTGGTACTATCATTCTACCCCTGGTACTATCATTCTACCCCTGGTACTATCATTCTACCCATGGTAGTATCATTCTGCCCATGGTAGTATCATTCTACCCCTGGTACTATCATTCTACACCTGGTACTATCATTCTACCCCTGGTACTATCATTCTACCCCTGGTACTATCATTCTACCCCTGGTACTATCATTCTACCCATGGTAGTATTCTACCCCTGGTACTATCATTCTACCCCTGGTACTATCATTCTACCCCTGGTACTATCATTCTACCCCTGGTACTATCATTCTACCCATGGTAGTATCATTCTACCCATGGTACTATAATTCTACCCCTGGTACTATCATTCTACCCCTGGTACTATCATTCTACCCCTGGTACTATCATTCTATCCCAGGTACTATCATTCTACCCATGGTAGTATCATTCTACCCCTGGTACTATCATTCTACCCCTGGAACTATCATTCTACCCCTGGTACTATCATTCTACCCCTGGTACTATCATTCTACCCCTGGTACTATCATTCTACCCATGGTAGTATCATTCTACACCTGGTACTATCATTCTACCCATGGTAGTATCATTCTACCCATGGTACTGTCATTCTACCCCTGGTACTATCATTCTACCCATGGTACTATCATTCTACCCCTGGTACTACATTCTACCCCTGGTACTATCATTCTACCCATGGTACTATCATTCTACCCATGGTACTATCATTCTACCCCTGGTACTACATTCTACCCCTGGTACTATCATTCTACCCATGGTACTATCATTCTACCCATGGTACTATCATTCTACCCCTGGTACTATCATTCTACCTATGGTAGTATCATTCTACCCATGGTACTATCATTCTACCCCTGGTACTATCATTCTACCTATGGTAGTATCATTCTACCAATGGTACTATCATTCTAGCCTTGGTAGTATCATTCTAGCCTGGTACTATCATTCTAGGCTTGGTAGTATCATTCTAGCCCTGGTACTATCATTCTAGCCCTAGTACTATCATTCTACCCATGGTTCTATCATTCTAGCCCTGATAGTATCATTCTCTACCTGATATTATCATTATAGCCCTGTTACTATCATTCTAGCTGTAGTACTATCATTATAGCTTTGGTAGTGTCATTCTAGCCCTGGTACCATCATTCTAGCCCTGATACTATCATCCTAACCCTGGTACTATCATTCTAGCTCTGATACTATCATCCTAACTGTGGTACTATTATTCTATCCCTGGTACTATCATTCTAGCCCTGGTACTATCATCCTAACCCTGGTACTGTCATTCTAGCCCTGGTATTATCATTCTAGCCCTGATAATATTATGCTAACCCTTGTACTATCATTCTAGCCCTGGTACTATCATTCTAGCCTTTGTACTATCATTCTTGCCCTGGTAGTATTATTCTAGCCCTGGTACTCTCATTCTAGCCCTGGTACTATCATTCTAGCCATAGTACTATCATTCTAGCCATAGTACTATCATTCTAGCCTTGGTAGTATCATTCTAGCCCTGATACCACCATTCTACCCCTGATACTATCATTCTAGCCGTGGTACTATCATCCTCGCCCTGATACTATCATTCTAGCCCTGGTATTATCATTCTAGCCCTGATACTATCATCCTAACCCTGGTACTATCATTCTAGCCCTGATACTATTATCCTAACCCTGGTACTATCATTCTAGCCCTGATACTATTATCCTAACCCTGGTACTATCATTCTAGCCTTTGTACTCTCATTCTAGCCCTGGTACTATCATTCTTGCCCTGGTACTATCATTCTTGCCCTGGTACTATCATTCAACCATTGTAGTATCATTCTAGCCCTGGTACTATCATACTAGCCCTGGTACTATCATAGCCCTGATACTATCATACTAGCCCTGGTACTATCATACTAGCCCTGGTACTATCATACTAGCCCTGGTACTATCATAGCCCTGATACTATCATACTAGCCCTGGTACTATCATACTAGCCCTGGTACTATCATACTAGCCCTGATACTATCATTCTAGTGCTGGTACTATCATTCTTGCCCTGGTACTATCATTCAACCATGGTAGTATCATACTAGCCCTGGTACTATCATACTAGCCCTGGTACTATCATAGCCCTGATACTATCATACTAGCCTTGGTACTATCATACTAGCCCTGGTACTATCATAGCCCTGATACTATCATACTAGCCCTGGTACTATCATACTAGCCCTGGTACTATCATACTAGCCCTGATAATATCATACGTACTAGCCCTGATACTGTCATACTAACCCTAATACTATCATACTAACCCTGATACTATCATACTAGCCCTGATACTATCATACTAGCCCTGGTACTATCATACGTACTAGCCCTGATACTGTCATACTAGCCCTGATACTATCATACTAGCCCTGATACTATCATACTAGCCCTGATACTATCATACTAGCCCTGATACTATCATACTAGCCCTGGTACTATCATACTAGCCCTGGTACTAGTATACTAGCCCTGATACTATCATACTAACCATGATACTATCATACTAGCCCTGGTACTATCCTACTAACTCTGATAGTATCATACTAGCCCTGGTACTATCCTACTATGATACTATCATACTAGCCCTGGTACTATCCTACTAACTCTGATACTATCATACTAGCCATGATACTATCATACTAGCCCTGGTACTATCCTACTAACTCTGATAGTATCATACTAGCCCTGGTACTATCCTACTATGATACTATCATACTAGCCCTGGTACTATCCTACTAACTCTGATACTCTCATTCTAGCCCTGGTACTATCCTACTAACTCTGATACTATCATACTAGCCCTGGTACTATCATACTAGCCCTGATACTATCCTACTAACTCTGATACTATCATGCTAGCCCTGGTACTATCATACTAGCCCTGATACTATCCTACTTACTCTGATACTATCATACTAGCCCTGATACTATCATACTAGCCCTGGTACTATCATACTAGCCCTGATGCTATCCTACTAACTCTGATACTATCATGCTAGCCCTGGTACTATCATACTAGCCCTGATACTATGCTACTAACTCTGATACTATCATACTAGCCCTGATACTATCATACTAGCCCTGGTACTATCATACTAGCCCTGGTACTATCCTACTAACTCTGATACTATCATACTAGCCCTGGTACTATCATACTAGCCCTGGTACTATCCTACTTCTCTGATACTATCATACTAGCCCTGGTACTATCATACTAGCCCTGGTACTATCCTACTAACTCTGATACTATCATACTAGCCCTGGTACTATCATACTAGCCCTGGTACTATCCTACTTACTCTGATAATATCATACTAGCCCTGGTACTATCCTACTAACTCTGATACTATCATACTAGCCCTGATACTATCATACTAGCCCTGGTACTATCCTACTAACTCTGATACTATCATACTAGCCCTGGTACTATCATACTAGCCCTGGTACTATCCTACTAACTCTGATACTATCATACTAGCCCTGATACTATCATACTACCCCTGGTACTATCCTACTAACTCTGATACTATCATACTAGCCCTGGTACTATCCTACTAACTCTGATGCTATCATACTAGACCTGATACTATCATACTAGCCCTGATGCTATCATACTAGCCCTGATACTATCATACTAGCCCTGATACTATCATACTAGACCTGATACTATCATACTAGCCCTGATACTATCATACTAGCCCTGGTATTATCCTACTATGATACTATCATACTAGACCTGATACTATCATACTAGCCCTGGTACTATCCTACTAACTCTGATACTATCATACTAGCCCTGGTACTATCATACTAGCCCTGGTACTATCATACTAGCCCTGGTACTATCCTACTAACTCTGATACTATCATACTAGCCCTGGTACTATCCTACTAACTCTGATACTATCATACTAGACCTGGTACTATCATACTAGCCCTGGTACTATCATACTAGCCCTGATACTATCATATGTACTAGCCCTGATACTATCATACTAGCCCTGATACTATCATACTAGCCCTGATACTATCATACTAGCCCTGGTACTATCATACTAGCCCTGGTACTATCATACTAGCCCTGATACTATCATACTAGCCCTGATACTATCATACTAGCCCTGATACTATCCTACTAACTCTGATACTATCATACTAGCCCTGATACTATCTTACTAGCCCTGGTACTATCATACTAGCCCTGGTACTATCATACTAGCCCTGGTACTATCATACTAGCCCTGGTACTATCATACTAGCCCTGATACTATGATACTAGTCCTGATACTATCATACTAGCCCTGATACTATCATACTAGCCCTTGTACTATCATACTAGCCCTGATACTATCATACTAGTCCTGATACTATCATACTAGCCCTGATACTATCCTACTAACTCTGATACTATCATACTAGCCCTGGTACTATTATACTAGCCCTGGTACTATTATACTAGCCCTGATACTATAATACTAGCCCTGATACTATCATACTAGCCCTGGTACTATCATACTAGCCCTGGTACTATTATACTAGCCCTGATTCTATCATACTAGTCCTGGTAGTAGCATACTAGCCCTGGTACTATCATACTAGCCCTGGTACTAGCATACTAGCCCTGGTACTATCATACTAGCCCTGGTACTAGCATACTAGCCCTGGTACTAGCATACTAGCCCTGGTGCTATCATACTAGCCCTGGTACTAGCATACTAGCCCTAGTACTAGCATACTAGCCGTGGTACTATAATACTAGCCCTGGTACTATAATACTAGCCCTGGTACTATCATTCTAGCCCTGGTACTAGTATACTAGCCCTGGTACTATCATACTGACCACCGTCGTTGTCGTACAGCGCCGTGACAGTCTGCGTGAACACCTGCTGATCCATGATGGTCCCAGACTGCCTTGTCCATTCTGTCCGAAGACTTTCGTCCAGAACTCCAACCTGAAGCGACACATTAGAACGCACACAGGTGAGGATGCAGGGTGTCAAAGCCACAGACTTGTAAAACCACTGTTTTTTTTTTAAGTGGGTAAAGGTTTGTACCTCTTTACTACCAATGTACAACACAGATCACAGCCTAAGGCCTACTTTCACTAGGGAAATAATCTCCCACTCTTGCACAGCCTAAGCCTAGGCCCATAATAAAAATTCTCTTGACTGCTTTCTCTAACCTATCACACTTCTCTATCCAGACTATCATAGGCCTCTTTTAAATCCTTACAGCTGTGTACATACTGTTCACTTGGCCTACACACTGTCTAACACACTGACACACACACACACACGCACACACACACGCACACACACACACACACACACACACACACACACACACACACACACACACACACACACACACACACACACACACACACACACACACACACACACACACACACACTGTCTTAACACACTGCCACACACAGCCTCACACATACTGTCTAACACACTGCCACACTCACACACACACTGTCTTAACACACTGCCACACTCATAGCCTCACACATGCTAACACACTATCACATACAGCTTCACAAACACTAACACACTGCCATAGTCACACAGCCTCACACACACTAACACACTGCCACACTCTCACAGCCTCACACACACTAACACACTGCCACACTCACACAGTCTGACACACTGCCACACTCACGCAGCCTCACACACACAGTCTAACACACTGCCACACTCACACAGTCTCACACACTGTCTAACACACTCCCACACTCACACAGTCTCACACACTGTCTAACACACTCCCACACTCACACAGTCTCACACACACTAACACACTGCCACTCACACATAGCTTCACAAACACTGTCTAACATACTGCCACACTCACACAGCCTCATGAACACTAACACGCTGCCACACTCTCAGAAACACACTGCCACACTCACACAGCCTCATGAACACTAACACGCCGCCACACTCTCAGAAACACACTGCCACATTCACAACTGCCTTTTCCTTGCTCCTAAGAGATGTTACACCTCCATGTCCAATGTACAAAATCACAGCTTCCTTATCTTTACAGTTCCTCAATATATTCTCCCCATCTTCCCAATACCTCTATATCCTATCTCCCCTTTTCCATTTCATTCTCTAGGCCTATTCAGCCTATTAATTTCCAAAACATGTTCTTATTATCAGCAGAATTTGTTGACAGGGCCTTGCCCGCTCTCTTATTTGCTCTTCTACACTCCTCCAGCTCTTTTACCCTTTTAATATCAATTCTAATTTGTAAAACATCTCACTTCATGACTTTTTCACTCATTTTGCTCTTTCCACCTCATTCCACTGGTTCTTCCTTCTCCTTCAGGCACCGGCCTTTATTTTAAGCTTACATGACGGCCCCACTTACACAGCAGGTTTGGTTCTTGGCTGTAAAGCAAATTTTCTAAATATATATCTGAAACATGTTTCTAGTTCCCTAATGCTCTTGTCACATCATTCCACTGGTTGCACCTCTTCCCTCAGGCACCTACCCTCCTGTATTTATATTCAACTAAATATTCACAATAGATCATGTCTGAGACATTGTGTTGCAATTTCCATCCCTTATGCGCTTTTTTCCTCATCATTCCATTGCCACTTCTCTTCCCTTAGGCACCTGCCCTTCTGTATATACAGTGTTTCAGAATGATGGACTCATTTTCAAGGCAAACTGATTTGAAATTGAGCTCATCGTTTTGAAACACCCTGTATATCTACACTTAAATTTTCTGCAAATCTGACTTGTTGCATTGCTTGCAGGCGAGAAGCCATACCAGTGCACCTTCTGCAGCAAGCGCTTTGGTGACAAGTCTGCTTGCAACAGCCACATCCGGGTGCACACTGGTGCTGAGCGCTGCCGGTGCCACCTGTGTGGCACCAGCTTCTCCAAGCGCCAGAAGCTCAACTACCACATGCGCAAGCACACTGGTGATGGATTGTTGTACTGTCCTCTCTGCACCCGGCCCTCGACCGACTCCTACTCCCTCAAGAAGCATGTGGAGTCGCACCGCCAGGCGCTGGTTGAGGTACTGCTTGGCCTGGGGTTGGCATGCCCAGACGAGTGCCGCCGGGTGGCAGTCGAGGCACTGCATGACCTGGCAGCTGTGGTGGCTGGTCGTCAAGGCCCAAGGAAGCCATGGCAACCCAACCAAGTCGAGCGAGGTCACCCAGTTAATGACACGGCAGTGGTTTGCAAGATCGAGGACCTTGACAGTGATTTTGAAGTGGAAATTGACCGCCCTTCAAACAGCCTTGATTATTTTGAGAAATTTGAAAATGGAGATGGCCGGCCTTTAAAATCAAACAACGATTTTGAGAAATTTGAAAATGGAGATGGCCAGTTTTCAAAATCAAACAATGTCAATGATTTTGAGAAATTTAGAGATAGCTGGCCTTCAAAATCAAATTTCTGCAATCAAATTGGTAAATTTCCTGATTTGAGAGGCAGTGGGAAGCCCTATGGCCTCCGTAGTGCTGGCAGAACACGTTCTTCACATGATGGAAGCGACGATGCCCTTGGATCATCTGCTGAAGTGAGCAGCAAGTTGTTGGATGGAGTGAAAACTCAGTTTGCCGGCATGAATATGCCAAGCAGCGATTTCCAGTGGAAAAGACTCAATCATGTCACTGGAAATAGAGCAGCTAGTGGTGACCTTCATCAATTCCAGCATAAAGCAGGTTTGAAGGGACGGATGGATATGGCAGATGATGAATTGAGGGTCAGTCCATCCACTGGGGTGACGCCAGCGGCCGTGCTGACCCGGTTGATTGAGGACATTGTGGACACCCACTGCCGTGCGGCGGAGATTGATGTCAAGCCAACATTGGCCGACCAGCTAGTCGAGCAGTGTCTCCAGGTCATCATGAGCGATAACCCACCTGCTGATGACCCTGCCATTCGCCGCTTGTCTGCTGACCAAGGGATGGAAGCCTCCGGCGGACACCCTGGTGCTACCATCGCCAACAACATGGAAACCAATGGAATGCTGCCGTTCAACTCTGAAGTCAATTCCTCTGATGTGGATCCAACAGATGCCAGTGGAACAACTGACAGATGCCATCCGGCGACCAAACGAGTGTCCCACATGTGGCGCCGGTGCCGGCCATTGCCGCTTCCACCATCAACCACCAACAGCTAACTCACCTGATGCTAAAATCCATCAATTTCAACCCCCCACCAGTCGATGCGAGCGAGTCTGCCATACCCATGGGGAACTCTGGCCCTTATGGGTCAAGTGTTCGTCCCACAACCATAAAAATAATTTTCCACTTACATTTCAAAGTTGTTTCATTTGTCCTCTTGTGGCGCCAGTGCCAACCAGAGGGGAAACGCCCCACTACAGAGCCTGTGAGGGTTTGGGGCACCCCCTGGGGCTGTACTGGTGCACTCTAGGGAACCCAGTGTTCACTTGGGGTCATATTAGTTAGATGCTCAGGTATTACTCTAATGGGATACCCAGGTACTAAATCAGGAAGGATACCTAGGTATTTAACAGAAAGGATACCTAGATATTACTCTTAACAGGGGATACCTACTTATCTAATGGATAACCAGGTATCTCCTGGATACCCAGGTATCTTTCAGGATGCCTGGGTATCCCCTAGACACCCATGTATCCCCATGGACACCCAAGTATCACTAAGGGGTATAGGTATCCTCCCTGGATATCCTGGGTATCCCCTTGACACAGGTATCTCCATTGGTGCCTAGTTATCTCCTTGGATACAAGGGTGTCCCCTATATACTCTGTATCCCCCTTGATACTCTAGGTATTCCCCTGGATTCCCAGGTATCCCTATGATAACCAGATATCCCCATAACACCCAGGTATCCCCCTTGATACTCTAGGTATTCCCCTGGATTCCCAGGTATCCCTATGATAACCAGATATCCCCATAACATCCAGGTATCCCTTCTGTACCCGAGTCTCTTTGGTTGTACAGGTATCCCTCAGAAAAACCTTGTATCCCCAGTGGCAATGAAGTATCCCAAGTGATACTCAGGTATATCCTGGATAACAAGGTATCCCCATACCACATATGCCCTTAGATACCCAAGTATTCCCCTGCACACCCAGGTATCCCCCTGGATAACTCTCATCCCTCTCAATGCCCCACGTATCCCTCTGGACACCCAAGTATCCTGGTACATCCAGGTAACTCCTGGGGACCCTGCTATCCCACTGGATATCCAGGTGTGTCCCCTGGGCACCCAGGTATCCCCCAGGACACACACGTACCCTCTGGGCCTCCAGACCTCTTCAAGGTGGGGGGGGCTCCTTGGCATGGTGAAGAGGCTCTTGGTCTGAGGAATTAGACCTGTCGGTCTCCTTCCTCAGACCGAACCTAATTACCCCCCAATCCCCCCTTCCCTATCCCATCCTCCCCTTTTTCCTTTCCTCCTCCTCCCCACCCCTCTCTTTTGCCCTGCCTCTTTTTGGCCTTTGGGATTTTTCCCACAGGTGCGCTAGTTCCTAGGTAGGGGAAAGGGTACGGGGGTCCATCCCATTCTGTTGAGGTTCTTGGCAGTGGTGTAGTTTGCCGTGGAATCTGGATCGCCTGGGGATGTCCCGATTCCTCTCCGGTATCCCGGAGGGTGGCTTTGGGTGTCTTTCGGGCGACAGGTGCATCTCTGGAAGCCACCTTTCAGATTCCGGGGGTGGTGGCTGATGGAGGTATGCTTTGTGGCGGATATCCAGCCGCCCTCTCTTTTGTCCACCGAGGTAGCTCAGCATATGTGAGGTTGCTATCCTGGATTGCTGATTTACTGGCATGAAGGGTAGGGTATGGCATGGGTTCCATGCTATATCTGCGCTACTTGCGGTGCTGAGGTCCTCTTGGGCGCGGAGGGAGATTTCTAGCCCTTGCATTCCTCCTGGGAACTATTCCTCCCTGCTTCCCCCCTTTTTTTTTTAATTTTTCTTTTTTCTTTTTTTTCTTGAAAACAAAAAGAAAAGGAGTAACCTAACCATGGAGAACCCAATCCATGAACCTACTACCCCCGGGCCCCTTCTTGATACCGCACCCCATTCTGACCCTGCCTCGTTTTTGGCCACTCTTCGGACACTCCTGATGCCCCTGTACCTCTTGCTGGTGCTGTTTCCTCACTCGCTTCAGGTACCAGGGTTTCGACTGACTCCTTCGATTTGTCTGACCCCCACTCTCCTTTGACTATGCTTCCAGCCTCTCCCTCTACGGTATGGCAATTTTCGGATCGCCAGCCCATTTCACGTCGGACCAACTCCGGCCCCACTCCTAAATGCCAACGACAATCTCCTGATGATGTTACTTCGTTACCTTCCCGTTCTACTCGGAAAAGACCGACACGTCATGCACTCCTTCTCCACGCTCGGTTTCGGACCACACAATGGACTAAATTCTTTACTTTAAGGCCGACTTCTTCTGCCTATCTTTCTGACCATAGTATTGGCAAAGCGCTCCTACACCATGTTGGTAGAGATATTTCATTTCATGCTCTCAAGAGCGGTACACTCATCGTCACTGTCCAGAATGCTACCCAAGCTCATGATCTTTCTCTCCTTTCGAATATCGATACTACTCCTATCACTATTGAAAAACATCTTTCTCTCAATTCTTGTAGTGGTACTGTCATTCTGCCCCATACCATAGTCCAACAGAATTTCCAGTCATGTGGCAATGACATTTTTGAACAGCTGGAACTCCAGGATCTCCCAATCCTCAAAGTAGACACTTATGTCCTTCCTGCCCGGGGGCGGAGACGTTACCCTTGCAATGTGGCTCGTTTAACTTTTGACAGCCGAGAACTCCCGTCCTCTGTATATGTCGCGGGACATCGGTTACAAGTTCGAAAGGTGATACCTACACCGCAACAATGTAGAAATTGCTGGCGTTTTGGTCACCCAGCGAAATATTGCAGATCTATGGCCGAATGCCCAGTCTGTGGTGCCGACAACCATTCTAATACATCTTGCAGTCAACCTCCATCTTGCCTTAATTGTAATGAAGCTCACCCTTCGTACTCCCGCCGTTGCCAGGTCTACTTAAATGAACGTGAAATCCGTTGCCTCAAAGAGGCAGAAGGTCTCCCTTATGCTATGGCAGTTACTCATCTCCGCCTCCAAGGGAGACTACCCCGTGTTTCTTATTCTCGTGTTTCCAAACGTCCCCCCACTTCTGGGGTCCCATCTTCTGCAGCCTCCTCTGTTGTTACCCCTCCCATAGCCACTACGGCATCTAATCCTTTTGCTGTCCTTGGCTCTGACGTCCCGACTACAACTCAGTCTGTTCTCACATCTTCGCGTCCTTCCTCACAAGCCCCAGTATCGACAAGACCTCGTACGACACCTAATACCAATCGCCCCTCTACTCAGAAGTCCAAAAAATCCACATTGCTCAAATCTTCTTTGCCCCTTCCTTCCCTTCTTCCACCTCCACACGTTACCTTTCCAGTCTCTGTACCTAGTTCTTCCCCTCTCTCTGGCTCTATTACAAGTGTGGAGATTCACCCTCCTCCTCGTACTATGCCTTCCACCCCCGTCCCCTCCCAAGTTTCTCCCTCTTCTGTCACCTCCCAGGTTTCTACCTCTTCTGTCCCCCCCCACACTTCATCTCCAGTCCCTTACACTTTTCCCTCCCCCTCTACTTTGGTACAGTCCATTACTGTCCCAATCTTTACTCACCCTCCTCCTCCTATCTCCAATATGGTTTCCCATACATCTTTGAATTCAGAAACACTTGAAGCCATTTCAGAATATATTGCAGAGACTAAACCTTCAATGGACACTGATTCACTTCCTGTTCCTTCTCTTCCCTCTCCTCCATCTTCACAACCCCATTCTTCGCAACGCTCCGTTCCTTCGCTACTTGAACATCTTCCAATGCCACCACACGTTGACTTTTCTAACCCCTCTAGTCCGTAGGTGCCTTTACCTACAGATTCCTGATATTTTCTTCATCGCCAATCATGGCCTATTTACAGTGGAATATCCGCGGCCTCAGGGGTAATCGGGGTGAGCTTCAGATGTTGCTTTCCAGGTTTTCCCCTGTTGGTGCTTGCTTACAAGAACCAAAATTACACTCGGCTGTTTTCCAACCTATCTCAGGCTATAATTTATTGTATTCTTCGGATCCTTTCTCAGATGGGACCTTTAATGAAAGTGCCCTTCTTCTACGCAATGATATTCCGTACTGTCAACTATTTGTCCATACCTCGCTGCATTACACTGCAGCCCGTATCCACTTGAATAAGTGGTTTACAATATGTTCTTTATATCTCTCTCCTTCTCGAGCATTTTCTATCCCAGACTTTGCCTTTCTTGTTTCATCCTTACCACCACCACTTCTGTTACTTGGTGATTTTAATGCCCACCATTTCCTCTGGGGGGGGGTCTCATTGTGACTCACGTGGCATTCAGTTGGAGGCTTTTCTTGCCTCTCACCCCCTCCATGTTTTAAATACGGGTACTCCCACCCATTTTGATCCTCGTACTCATACTCTCTCTTGCATCGATCTATCAGTCTGCTCTTCCTCCACTGCACTAGACTTCACCTGGTCTGTTCTACCAGACTTACATGACAGCGATCATTTTCCGATCATTCTTACTTCTCCTTCCTATTCACCACCTTCCCGTAGCCCTCGCTGGCAATTTGATCGGGCAAATTGGGATCTTTACTCACACCTCACTGCTTTTAGTGAGGTTCCTTCTTCATCCTCCATTGATGAGCTCCTACACATCTTCTCGACATCAGTTTATACCGCAGCTTCTCATTCTATACCCCAAACCTCAGGCAGGCATTCTCAGAAGTGCGTGCCTTGGTGGTCTCCTGCTTGTGCTCGTGCAGTACGTTTGAAACGTGCTGCATGGGGCAGGTACCGGTACAATAGAACCGCTGAGAGACTTGTTGATTTTAAGCAGAAGCGTGCGATCGCTCGCCGTGTCATCCGTGAAGCTAAACGCACTTGTTGGCGAGACTATGTTTCCACCATCACCTCTGCTTCTTCTATGAGTGCAGTCTGGAAAAAAGTAAGGAAATTGAGTGGTAAATACTCTCCTGACCCGGCTCCTGTTCTACGGGTCACTGGTGTTGATATAGCAAACCCTCTCGACGTTGCCATTGAACTTGGCACACATCTGGTCCGTATTTCCCGAGGGCTCCATCTATGCCCCTCGTTTCTTTCCTCAAAGTCTGCCAGAGAGTTAGTACCCTTGGACTTTTCTTCTCTCGGAGAAGAACAGTATAATGTGCCTTTTACACTTCAAGAACTGGAGGCAACGCTCTCAGCTTGCCGATCATCGGCAGCTGGGCCTGATGACATTCATATTCGTATGTTACAACATTTACATCGGTCAGCCCTTGTAGTCCTCTTACACCTCTTCAATCTTATTTGGGCACAAGGAGTTCTTCCCCAGCTGTGGAAATCTGCCATTGTTCTCCCTTTCCCCAAACCGGGTACTACAGGACATGATGCCTCCCACTATCGCCCCATCGCTCTTACAAGTGCAGTTTGCAAAGTGATGGAACGCCTCGTAAATCGACGTTTAATGTGGTATTTAGAGACTCACAACAGTCTCTCCGCTAGTCAATATGGCTTTCGTAAGGGTCGTTCTACCATAGACCCCTTACTACGCTTGGATACGTATGTTCGTAATGCCTTTGCGAATAATCACTCAGTTCTTGCCATATTTTTTGACCTTGAGAAGGCATATGACACAACTTGGAGGTATAATATTTTGGCCCAGGCCCATTCCTTAGGCCTCCGAGGCAATCTACCATCCTTCCTTAAGAACTTTTTAACTGACAGACATTTCCGTGTTCGAGTCAATAATGTTCTTTCCCCGGACTTCGTCCAAGCTGAAGGTGTCCCTCAGGGATGTGTTCTAAGCACAACACTTTTTCTCCTTGCTATAAATGATTTGGCCTCTGTTCTTCCACCCAATATTTGGTCATCACTCTATGTTGATGACTTCGCTATTGCTTGTGCAGGCGCTGACTGTCACCTTATTGCAGTTTCTCTCCAGCATGCGGTCGACCGTGTTTCCACTTGGGCCACCACACATGGGTTTAAATTTTCAAGTACCAAAACTCACCAAATTACTTTCACTAGACGCTCTGTTATCTCCGATCATCCTTTGTATCTCTATGGCTCCCGTATCCCCGAACGTGATACAGTCAGGTTTCTAGGCCTTCTCTTTGACCGTCGGTTATCCTGGAAACCTCACATTACCTCTCTGAAGGCAACTTGTCACAGCCGGCTAAACCTTCTTAAAACCCTTGCTCATCTTTCCTGGGGAGCTGATCGTCGAACTCTGCTTCGCCTACATTCAGCCCTCGTTTTATCGAAACTCGATTATGGTGACCAGATTTATTCCGCGGCCTCTCCTGCTACTCTCTCTAGCCTTAACTCTATCCATCACCAAGGCTTACGTTTGTGCCTTGGTGCTTTTCGCTCTTCCCCTGTTGAGAGCCTCTATACAGAAGCAAATGTTCCATCCTTGTCTGATCGCCGTGATGCCCATTGCCTTCGTTACTATGTACGCTCTCACGATCTACACAATCCTTCCATTTATAGAATGGTCACCGATATTAGTAGACATTCTTTATTCGTTCGCCGCCCCTGTTTGCTCCGTCCCTTTTCTCTTCGCCTACATTCACTCTTGTCTTCCCTTCAGTTACCACCTTTATATGTTCATGTAGCATCTCACTTTTCCCTGCCCCCCTGGGAAGTTCCAGCTGTTCGGGTCTGTTCTTTCTCACTCCCTTGCTCGAAAGCTCAACTGCCTACGGTGGCTTCCCGCTCTCTTTTTCTTGATCACTTCCACTCCCATTCTCATGCCACCGCTGTGTACACAGATGGCTCTAAGTCTTCAGACGGCGTCGGATTCGCAGCAGTGTTTCCGGACAGCGTCGTACGAGGGCATTTACTATCTTCAGCTAGCATTTTTACTGCTGAACTGTATGCCATTCTTGCAGCACTTATTCGTATTGCATCTATGCCTGTGTCATCATTTGTAGTAGTCTCAGACTCCCTTAGTGCTCTACAGGCTATACGAAAATTTGATACATCTCATCCCCTAGTTCTCCGTATCCAACTTTGGCTACGCCGTATCTCTACCAAACATAAAGATATTGTTTTTTGTTGGGTCCCTGGTCATGTCGACGTACAGGGCAATGAACAGGCAGACACTGCTGCGCGGTCAGCAGTATATGACCTACCAATTTCCTATCGAGGTGTTCCATTTCTGGACTATTTTGCTGCAATAGCTACCCACCTTCGCACCCGTTGGCAACAACGTTGGTCAACTCTGCTCGGTAACAAACTTCATTCTATTAAACCGAGCATAGGTTACTGGCCGTCTTCTTGTCATCAGTGCCGAAGTTGGGAGACCACTCTCTCCCGCCTTCGCATTGGCCACACTCGTCTTACTCATGGGTATCTCATGGAGAGGCACCCTGTTCCTCTCTGTGAGCAGTGTCAAGTTCCAGTATCGATTAGCCACATTCTGTTAGACTGCCCTCTCTATCAACGAGCACGCAGAATTTACCTCCAACGTCGTCTTCGTTCTACTACTCTCTCTTTACCTTCCCTTCTTGCTGATGGACCCTCCTTTAATCCTGACTCTCTCATTGACTTCTTGACAACGACCGATTTACTCCACAAACTCTGATGATACTTTTCGCACTCCCCTCAGCCCTTTCTGGTTCAGTCTCTTGCTGCCCTTTACCCTTTCACCATCCACTGCCCCGCTGTTATCCGTAACCTGTTGCTCATCCATCTCCCTTTTGCCACCTGATGCCCTCACTTCCTTCCTGCCCTGCAGCGCTGTATAGTCCTTGTGGCTTAGCGCTTCTTTTTGATTATAATAATAATAATAATTTCTCTCCTTTCGCATATCGATACTACTACTATCACTATTGAAAAACATCTTTCTCTCAATTCTTGTAGTGGTACTGTCATTCTGCCCCATACCATAGTCCAACAGAATTTCCAGTCATGTGGCATGGACATTCTTGAACAGCTGGAACTCCAGGATCTCTCAATCCTCAAAGTAGACACTTATGTCCTTCCTGCCCACGGGTGGAGACGTTACCCTTGCAATGTGGCTCGATTAACTTTCGACAGCCGTGAACTCCCGTCCTCTGTTTATGTTGCGAGACGTCGGTTACAAGCTCGAAAGGTGATCCCTACACCGCAACAGTGTAGAAATTGCTGGCGTTTTGGTCACCCAGCGAAATATTGCAGATCTATAGCCGAATGCCCAGTCTTTTTATCGAAACTCGATTATGGTGACCAGATCTATTCAGCGGCCTCTCCTGCTACTCTCTCTAGCCTTAACCCCATCCATCACCAAGGATTATGTTTATGCCTTGGTGCTTTTCACTCTTTCCCTGTTGAGAGCTCTATTGGTCACCGATATTAGTAGACATTTGTTCGCCGCCCCTGTTTGCTCCGTCCCTTCTCTCTTCGCCTACGTTCGCTCTTGTCTTCCCTCCAGTTACTACCTTTATATGTTCATGTAGCATCTCACTTTTCTCTACCCCCCTGGGGCTGTATAGCCCTTGTGGTTTAGCGCTTCTTTTTGATTATAATAAATATACCCCCCTGGGAAGTTCCAGCTGTTTGGGTCTGTTCTTTCTCACTCCCTTGCTTGAAAGCTCAACTGCCTACAGTGGCTTCCCGCTCTCTTTTTCTTGACCACTTCCACTCGAATTCTCATGCCATCGCAGTGTACACAGATGGCTCTAAGTCTTCTGACAGCGTCGGATTTGCAGCAGTGTTTCTGGACAACGTCGTGCGAGGGCATTTATTATCTTCGGCTAGCATTTTTACTGCTGAATTGTATGCCATTCTTGCAGCTCTTATTCGTATCGCATCTATGCCTGTGCCATCATTTGTGGTTGTCTCAGACTCTCTTAGTGCTCTACAGGCTATTCGGAAATTTGATACACCTCACCCCCTAGTTCTCCGTATCCAACTTTGGCTATGCCGTATCTCTACCAGGCATAAAGATATTGTTTTTTGTTGGGTCCCTGGTCATGTTGACATACAGGGCAATGAGCAGGCAGACACTGCTGTGCTGTCGGCAGTACATGACCTACCAATTTCATATAGAGGTGTTCCATTTCTGGACTATTTTGCTGTAATAGCTATGCACCTTCACACACGTTAGTCAACTCTGCTCGGTAACAAACTTCATTCTATTAAACCGAGCCTAGGTTACTGGCCGTCTTCTTGTCATCAGTGCCATGGTTGGGAGACTACTCTCTCCTGTCTTCGCATTGGCCACACTCGTCTTACTCAAGGGTATCTCATGGAGAGGCACCCTGTTCCTCTCTGTGAGAAGTGTCAAATTCCAGTATCGATTAGCCACATTCTGTTAGACTGCCCTCTCTATCAACAAGCAAGCAGAATTTACCTCCAACGTTGTCTCTGCTCTACTGCTCTCTCTTTACCTTCCCTTCTTGCTGATGGATCCTCCTTTAATCCTGACTCTCATTGACTTCTTGACAACGACTGATTTACTCCACAAACTCTAATGATGATACCTTTCACACTCCCCTCAGCCCTTTCTACCTCAATCTCTTGCTGCCCTCTACCCTTTCACCATCCACTGCCCAGCTGTTCTCCGTAACCTATTGTCCAGTCCCTGGACCCATTATGTACCTTTGTAATCTTTTGACTACCGCCCACAGGATGGGTAGGGGGTGCATAATAAACATATTAAACTAACTCCCTTTTACCACCTGATACCCTCGCTTCCTTCCTGCCCTGCAGCACTGTATAGCCCTTGTGGCTTAGTGCTTCTTTATTATAATAATAATAATGGGCCTCCAGATTCCCCCTGGATAACCCAGGTATCCCCCTGGATAACCCAGGTATTACCTGAATAACCCAGGTATCCCCCTACTGTCTCACTGGAAACTGAGGTATCCGCTGGGCACCTAGGTTTCCTACTGGATACTCGGGTATACCCTGGACACCTAGTTATTTCCTTTTACACAAGTCATCTAGGTATCCCCCTGGATAATCAGGTAACCCACTGGATACCCAGGTATCTCCCTGGAATTGCAGGTATCCTCCTATACACACAGGTATCTCCCTGGACATCTGGGTATCCTCTGAATAGCGACATATCCCCTTGGATTTATTTATTTATTTATTTATTTATTTAAAAATTTGTGCACACATACAGAGGTACAAAAAATACAGAAAAGAGCAGTATGCCAAAGCCACTTATACTATGCATAGCATTACGGGCTGGCTTAAAATTAACTTAAGATGAACTAAGCAATGATGACATCGGTGATAAAACTTTAATGTAAACAGATTACTATAAAGCACAAGTGAGTATTACAAAGACAGGTCATATGGTTGTATGCATTGTTGTACATTCAGTAGAATGGAGTATTCTGTTAGGTAGTGTATTTAAAAAATAATAAAGTTAGATTGGGTTTTAGGTTTAACATTTATGTGATATAATTGTGAGAAACATTTAAGATATACAATTTATAAGGTTCAGTTATTCAGTATTTATTTGGTTTTGGGTGAGTAAGTGATCTTTGAGAAGAGACTTGAATTTATAAACAGGTAGTGTTTCTTTTATATTTACAGGTAGTGAGTTCCAGATTTTAGGGCCTTTTATGTGCATTGAGTTTTTGCATAGTGTGAGATGGACACGAGGAACATCAAAGAGTGATCTGTGCCTTGTGTTATGGTCATGTGTTCTGTTGAGGTTGGCAAGGAGATGTTTGAGGGGAGGGTTAATATCAGAGTTAAGTGTTCTATGTATGTAATAGGTGCAGTAATAAGTATGAATGTTTTGTATGGTGAATAGGTTTAGTGTATTGAATATTGGTGGAGTGTGCTGCCTATAGTGAGAATTTGTTATCATTCTAACTGCAGCCTTTTGTTGGGTAATTAGTGGTCTGAGATGGTTACTTGTTGTTGAGCCCCATGCACAAATTCCATAGGTGAGATAGGGGTAAATAAGAGAGTGATATAGGGCCAGGAGGGCTGACTGTGGAGCATAGTACCGTATCTTCGATAGTATGCCTACAGTCTTGGAAATTTTCTTAGAAATTTGTTGTATATGTGTATGAAATTTGAGTCTATTATCAAGGTGGATTCCTAAGAATTTTCCCTCTGTTAGCTTTGTGATAGGTGATCCGTTTATCATTATGTTAAGAGGGACATCTGTAGCTCTGTTACCAAACTGAATGAAGTAGGTTTTGTCAATGTTTAGTGTAAGTTTGTTAGTCCTCATCCAGGTAGATATTTTCTGTAATTCTGTATTTACAGTATTGGCTAGCGTGACTGGGCTCGGGTGGGAGAAGACGTATGTAGTGTCATCTGCAAATAGTGTGGGTTTGAGTAATTGAGAAGCATTTGGTAGGTCATTTATGTATAGGAGAAAGAGAAGAGGGCCAAGGACACTTCCCTGTGGGACACCAACTGTAATTGGTTGTGCAGAAGAGTTTGCCCCATTTGCATACACATATTGGCTTCTGTTGCTGAGGTATGACTTGAGGTAGTTGAGGGAGTGCCCTCTTATACCATAGTGTGACAATTTTACGTGGAGCAAGTCATGGTTAACTGTATCAAAAGCTTTACGTAAGTCAATGAAGATCCCCAGTGGGACTTCTTTTTTCTCTATTGCAGTGTATATATGTTCTAGCATGTGTATAATAGCATCATTAGTATTTTTATTTGGCCTGAATCCAAATTGGCAGGGGTTGAGTATGTTTTGGGAGATAAGGTAGGAGTAGATTCGTTTATGAATTAATTTTTCGAAGATTTTTGAGAGAGGGTGTAAGTTGGATATTGGCCTATAGTTATTCAACTCTGTTTGGTCTCCTCCTTTGTGGATCGGGGTGACCCTTGCTATTTTGAGAACTGTGGGGAAGGTGGAGGATTCAATGGATTTGTTAAAGAGTGTTGCAATGATTGGTGATAGCACTTGTGACACTTTTTTGTATATAAAGGGTGGTAAGGTATTTAAATCTCCTGCCTTGTTTTTTATTTTTTTTTTTTTTATTATCACACCGGCCGATTCCCACCAAGGCAGGGTGGCCCGAAAAAGAAAAACTTTCACCATCATTCACTCCATCACTGTCTTGCCAGAAGGGTGCTTTACACTACAGTTTTTAAACTGCAACATTAACACCCCTCCTTCAGAGTGCAGGCACTGTACTTCCCATCTCCAGGACTCAAGTCCGGCCTGCCGGTTTCCCTGAATCCCTTCATAAATGTTACTTTGCTCACACTCCAACAGCACGTCAAGTATTAAAAACCATTTGTCTCCATTCACTCCTATCAAACACGCTCAAGCATGCCTGCTGGAAGTCCAAGCCCCTCGCACACAAAACCTCCTTTACCCCCTCCCTCCAACCCTTCCTAGGCCGACCCCTACCCCGCCTTCCTTCCACTACAGACTGATACACTCTTGAAGTCATTCTGTTTCGCTCCATTCTCTCTACATGTCCGAACCACCTCAACAACCCTTCCTCAGCCCTCTGGACAACAGTTTTGGTAATCCCGCACCTCCTCCTAACTTCCAAACTACGAATTCTCTGCATTATATTCACACCACACATTGCCCTCAGACATGACATCTCCACTGCCTCCAGCCTTCTCCTCGCTGCAACATTCATCACCCACGCTTCACACCCATATAAGAGCGTTGGTAAAACTATACTCTCATACATTCCCCTCTTTGCCTCCAAGGACAAAGTTCTTTGTCTCCACAGACTCCTAAGTGCACCACTCACTCTTTTTCCCTCATCAATTCTATGATTCACCTCATCTTTCATAGACCCATCCGCTGACACGTCCACTCCCAAATATCTGAATACGTTCACCTCCTCCATACTCTCTCCCTCCAATTTGATATTCAATCTTTCATCACCTAATCTTTTTGTTATCCTCATAACCTTACTCTTTCCTGTATTCACCTTTAATTTTCTTCTTTTGCACACCCTACCAAATTCATCCACCAATCTCTGCAACTTCTCTTCAGAATCTCCCAAGAGCACAGTGTCATCAGCAAAGAGCAGCTGTGATAACTCCCACTTTATGTGTGATTCTTTATCTTTTAACTCCACGCCTCTTGCCAAGACCCTCGCATTTACTTCTCTTACAACCCCATCTATAAATATATTAAACAACCACGGTGACATCACACATCCTTGTCTAAGGCCTACTTTTACTGGGAAAAAATTTCCCTCTTTCCTACATACTCTAACTTGAGCCTCACTATCCTCGTAAAAACTCTTCACTGCTTTCAGTAACCTACCTCCTACACCATACACTTGCAACATCTGCCACATTGCCCCCCTATCCACCCTGTCATACGCCTTTTCCAAATCCATAAATGCCACAAAGACCTCTTTAGCCTTATCTAAATACTGTTCACTTATATGTTTCACTGTAAACACCTGGTCCACACACCCCCTACCTTTCCTAAAGCCTCCTTGTTCATCTGCTATCCTATTCTCCGTCTTACTCTTAATTCTTTCAATTATAACTCTACCATACACTTTACCAGGTACACTCAACAGACTTATCCCCCTATAATTTTTGCACTCTCTTTTATCCCCTTTGCCTTTATACAAAGGAACTATGCATGCTCTCTGCCAATCCCTAGGTACCTTACCCTCTTCCATACATTTATTAAACAATTGCACCAACCACTCCAAAACTATATCCCCACCTGCTTTTAACATTTCTATCTTTATCCCATCAATCCCGGCTGCCTTACCCCCTTTCATTTTACCTACTGCCTCACGAACTTCCCCCACACTCACAACTGGCTCTTCCTCACTCCTACAAGATGTTATTCCTCCTTGCCCTATACACGAAATCACAGCTTCCCTATCTTCATCAACATTTAACAATTCCTCAAAATATTCCTTCCATCTTCCCAATACCTCTAACTCTCCATTTAATAACTCTCCTCTCCTATTTTTAACTGACAAATCCATTTGTTCTCTAGGCTTTCTTAACTTGTTAATCTCACTCCAAAACTTTTTCTTATTTTCAACAAAATTTGTTGATAACATCTCACCCACTCTCTCATTTGCTCTCTTTTTACATTGCTTCACCACTCTCTTAACCTCTCTCTTTTTCTCCATATACTCTTCCCTCCTTGCATCACTTCTACTTTGTAAAAACTTCTCATATGCTAACTTTTTCTCCCTTACTACTCTCTTTACATCATCATTCCACCAATCGCTCCTCTTCCCTCCTGCACCCACTTTCCTGTAACCACAAACTTCTGCTGAACACTCTAACACTACATTTTTAAACCTACCCCATACCTCTTCGACCCCATTGCCTATGCTCTCATTAGCCCATCTATCCTCCAATAGCTGTTTATATCTTACCCTAACTGCCTCCTCTTTTAGTTTATAAACCTTCACCTCTCTCTTCCCTGATGCTTCTATTCTCCTTGTATCCCATCTACCTTTTACTCTCAGTGTAGCTACAACTAGAAAGTGATCTGATATATCTGTGGCCCCTCTATAAACATGTACATCCTGAAGTCTACTCAACAGTCTTTTATCTACCAATACATAATCCAACAAACTACTGTCATTTCGCCCTACATCATATCGTGTATACTTATTTATCCTCTTTTTCTTAAAATATGTATTACCTATAACTAAACCCCTTTCTATACAAAGTTCAATCAAAGGGCTCCCATTATCATTTACACCTGGCACCCCAAACTTACCTACCACACCCTCTCTAAAAGTTTCTCCTACTTTAGCATTCAAGTCCCCTACCACAATTACTCTCTCACTTGGTTCAAAGGCTCCTATACATTCACTTAACATCTCCCAAAATCTCTCTCTCTCCTCTGCATTCCTCTCTTCTCCAGGTGCATACACGCTTATTATGACCCACTTCTCGCATCCAACCTTTACTTTAATCCACATAATTCTTGAATTTACACATTCATATTCTCTTTTCTCCTTCCATAACTGATCATTTAACATTACTGCTACCCCTTCCTTTGCTCTAACTCTCTCAGATACTCCAGATTTAATCCCATTTATTTCCCCCCACTGAAACTCTCCTACCCCCTTCAGCTTTGTTTCGCTTAGGGCCAGGACATCCAACTTCTTTTCATTCATAACATCAGCAATCATCTGTTTCTTGTCATCCGCACTACATCCACGCACATTTAAGCAACCCAGTTTTATAAAGTTTTTCTTCTTCTCTTTTTTAGTAATTGTATACAGGAGAAGGGGTTACTAGCCCATTGCTCCCGGCATTTTAGTCGCCTCATACGACACGCATGGCTTACGGAGGAAAGATTCTTTTCCACTTCCCCATGGACAATAGAAGAAATAAAAAAGAACAAGAGCTATTTAGAAAAAGGAGAAAAACCTAGATGTATGTATATATATATATGCATGTGCGTGTCTGTGAAGTGTGACCAAAGTGTAAGTAGGAGTAGCAAGATATCCCTGTTATCTAGCGTGTTTATGAGACAGAAAAAGAAACCAGCAATCCTACCATCATGCAAAACAGTTACAGGTTTTTGTTTCACAGTCATCTGGCAGGACGGTAGTACTTCCCTGGGTGGTTGCTGTCTACCAACCTACTACCTTGTTTTTTAGCGTGTTGATAATAAGGGAGACTTCGTATGGGTTAGTCGGAGCTAGGAACAGTGTGTTCGGGTAGTTGCCAGTGAGGTATCCTCCTAGATACTCCAGGATAAGGTATTCCCTGGTTACCCCAGGTATCCTTTAGATAAAGTATTCACTTTTACATGTGTCCTTTTGGATACCAAGGTATCCCTTTGGATACTGATGTATCCCCCTGGACACCAAGGTATCCTCATTGACAACCAAATATTCCCTTGGACACCCAAGTTGAAACCAAAGGATCCCTCTGGACACCGAAATGCCTTTCACGTGGGATTGCTGCAGCTATCCCCTGGACACCAAGGTATCCTGTGGACACAGTTGTCTCCATAGATTCCCAGGTATCCCACTGGGTACCCAAGTATTCACCTGCACACCTAGGTATACCCTCTGGACCCAGACTTCTCCCAGGACATCCAGGTAAGTCCCTGGACGCCCAGATATCCCTGTGGACAAACAGTTATCCCCATGAACACCCAGGTATCCCCCCTGGAAACCCATGTGGACACACTTGGTTATCTCCTGGATACCCAGGTATCCCTATGGACAACAAGGGAACCCTTTCGACACTCACGTATTCCCATGGACACCCAAGTATCCCCCTGGAAATCCAGATACACCCTAGACACCTAGGTATCCCCCTGGATAACATGGTATCTCCCTGGACGACCATGTATTTACTTGACCCCAGGATAACCAGTGTGGAAAATATTTTAATCTGAAGTTATAGTGCCTAACCCTTGTGGCTTAGCGCTTCTTTTTGATTATAATAATAATATAGTGCCTAATAGGTGTTTAATGTGTTGATATGAGTCAAAAATGTATTTGAAAATGGAGTAGAACCAACAGGGTTCCCGCTGCACCTGCGCGGGTGTGTGGAGGGAGAGGTCGAGACGGGGCATCAGGGAGCGGGAGTGTTTGTAATGGAGTTAAGAGGCTGGGAAAACATGGGACCAGGAAATTGGCGTTCACGGCGGCCTAAGGATTAATATAGGCCTCACTTCATAATAGGAAGTGTTGTAACTGTTCCTGGTGAAGAGTGAGGGAACGGGATTTACGGGACCACCGTAATAAAGTGGTAAAATTAGTGAATAATGGTAGGATCGGTGGTGACAGGTGCGACGCCATGGAGTGTGTCCAGGGGAAAATACCCGTGATTTTAATCATCACTCATCAGTCTCAGATCTTAATGGAGTGACCTCTAATGTGCACAATAATTGTGAGACAATAAATCGTCTTGTGAATTGTAATGTAATCAGTGATAATAACACTAAGTTAAGAGAATGCGTGAAGTGAAATATGTCGCCTTGCTCCGAGTGAACATGCTGTATAGCCCTTGTGGCTTAGCGCTTCTTTTTGATTATAATAATAATCTGAGTGAACACGTGTAGACTACGTGGTTCCTCTCCCGAGGATAGTGAAGTTTTTATGGAGTCACGACTTCTAAACCGGGACAAACCAACGGATACCTCGTCCTACTGGAATAAGAACAGTGTCGGTGTAGCAGGACATCAAAATGAGATGGCAAATGGGGGAAATAAGGAGCATCAATCACCCACAGTTAAGTAACCCTTCTAGTTATAGCAGACTGATACTGGCCAGTTAGGTATGTTGTAATTGGATAGGTTATGGGTGATCCAGCTACATCAAGTGACCAGAGAATATCTGGTAAGTGGTGAGATTATGTACAAGTGTTTTTCCTTGATGGATATATACATGTGCAACCTACCCCCCCCCCTTCATTCAGTTAAACTAATATCTATACAGTCCACAATTAATTAGTAATGCCGTACTTGTGGGTGCTACCTGTCATACTGGTCTTAGATAGATATGAGTAAGATTGTGAGGTCGAAGCCCCTCAAGGAAGGTTCCTTGATGTTGGTGAGGGGCTCTTGATTTAGGGAATTGGATCTGTGCTCCAGTTCCCCGAATTAAGCCTGAATGCCTTCCACATCCCCCCCCAGGCGCTGTATAATCCTCCGGGTTTAGCGCTTCCCCCTTGATTATAATAATAATGTGAGGTCGAAGGAGCCACCTGCAGTGACCAGGGGTGGTTAAGTTTTCTCACATGTCTACACGGGGTGACTACGGTAAACAACATGGTTGTTGTCTCCCAATGAGATTACTTGTATGGATGTAATGTTGAGGTATATACAGGTAACCCCTATAAAATTTTCCATAACCAGGTATCCCCAGGATACTTCAAGATAACCAGGAATCCCTCTGGACAGACTGGTATCCCTCTGGACAAGTAGGAATTCCTCTAGACACCCATGTATCCAGGACACCTAGGTATACTCTTTCATAGCCACATATTCCCTGGACACCTAGGTATCCCCCTATACTCCAGGTATCTCCCTATATACCCAGGTATCCCCTGGATGTATATGGATACTCAGGTATCCTGGACATGTATGCATCCCCCTTGTGGAAAACTAAATTTACCTGGATGTATCTCATTAGATACATACAAGTAAATGGCAACAAAGATAATTATTATTTAACAAAGTTACAGAGACAAGTAGGAATTTTCAGGACGTTGGTTTGCGTGCAGCCAGCAGCAACAGCCTGGTTGATCAGGCGCTGATCCACCAGGAGGCCTGGTCACAGACCGGGCCGCGGGGGCGTTGACCCCCGAAACTCTCCAGGTAAACACCTAGGTCGCAAAAAATGTCCTCCTTCGATACCTACCATAATCTCTCTCTCCACAAGTTGCTCTAGATTTATATTAATTGCAAATGAAATGTACATCACCAGGAATTCTGGTAAAATTTAATATAAATTTGTGGACTGTATATTAAAATTAATAAATGATTACATATACACATTTATATAACAGAAGGAGAATTTATATTCATAACACTCACCAATTTGTCTGGAGAGGGAGAGGTTTTTTAGTGCCAGGAAGGAAAAAAAACTGGCAGGAAATGGCAGAAATCTTACACTAAATCCAGTCATTCCTGGAGTGGAACCACAGTCGATGGCCTCCACTCCAAACCAACAGATACAGATACTAATGCCGGAAAAAAAATCCCCCCCCCCCTGTACCAACAATACCACCAGTCCGATAACATTCTTCTTTGCAAATATACAGGGTCTAAAGCCAGCAACAAACAACAAAATACCTTTCATCCGTGGACTGCTTGCAGAGGCAAAGGCAATGTTCGCGGCTTTCACTGAGACCCACATAAAGGATCACTTGGACAACGAAATATGGATCCCAGGTTACAACCTATACAGATGTGACAGAGTGAACAGACAAAAGGGGGGGGGGAGGTTGGATTGTACATTGCAGTCACTTGTTTGCACAGAACTGCTTTAATGCCTCAAATGATGTAGTGGAAGTTTTAGCAGTAAAGGTCGAGAACCAAAACCTAGTCATTGTGGTAGTCTACAAGCCTCCGGATGCAACATCCCAGCAATTCCAGGAACAGCTGTTAAAAATTGACCACTGTCTGGAAAATCTTCCAGCTCCTGCACCCAACATCTTGCTCCTGGGGGATTTCAACTTAAGGCACCTAAAATGGAGGAATATAGCAAATAATATTGTTGCAGTAATAACACCAGGAGGCAGCTCTGATGAAAACTCACACTCACACGAGCTTTTAAATCTCTGCACAAAATTCAATTTAAACCAGCAAATAATAGAGCCTACTAGACTGGAGAATACACTAGACCTCATCTTCACTAACAATGATGATCTGATAAGAAATGTCACCATATCAAAAACAATATACTCAGATCACAAAATAATTGAGGTTCAGACATGTATGCGTGGAGCCCCAGACCGACATAATGAGACTAGTCACGAGGGAGCATTCACCAAATTCAACTTCAATAACAAAAACATAAAGTGGGACCAAGTAAACCAAGTCCTAACCGATATAAGCTGGGAAGATATACTAAGCAACACAGACCCAAACTTATGCCTAGAACAGATTAACTCGGTGGCACTCGATGTATGCACAAGGCTTATTCCTCTAAGAAAAAGGAGGAGTAGATGTAAAATAGAAAGAGACAGGCGCTCCCTTTACAGGCGACGGAAAAGAATAACAGAGAGGCTAAAAGAGGTCAATATATCTGCAATGCGTAGGGAGACACTGGTCAGAGAAATAGCAAGCATCGAACTTAAGCTAAAGGAATCTTATAGGAGTCAGGAATCGCGGGAAGAACTAAAAGCCATAAATGAAATCGAAAGAAACCCAAAGTATTTCTTTTCCTATGCCAAATCAAAGTCGAGAACAACGTCCAGTATTGGGCCCCTACTTAAACAAGATGGGTCCTACACAGATGACAGCAAGGAAATGAGTGAGCTACTCAAGTCCCAATATGACTCAGTTTTTAGCAAGCCGCTAACCAGACTGAGAGTCGAAGATCAAAATGAATTTTTTATGAGAGAGCAACAAAATTTGGTAAACACAAGCCTATCTGATGTTATCCTGACGCCAAATGACTTCGAACAGGCGAAAATGACACGGCCATGCACTCTGCCCCAGGGCCAGACTCAAGGAACTCCGTGTTCACCAAGAACTGCAAGAAGCCCCTATCACGAGCTTTTACCATCCTATGGAGAGGGAGCATGGACACGGGGGTCGTCCCACAGTTACTAAAAACAACAGACATAGCCCCACTCCACAAAGGTGGCAGTAAAGCAACAGCAAAGAACTACAGACCAATAGCACTAACATCCCATATCATAAAAATCTTTGAAAGGGTCCTAAGAAGCAAGATCACCAACCATCTAGAAACACATCAGTTACACAACCCAGGGCAACATGGGTTTAGAACAGGTCGCTCCTGTCTGTCTCAACTATTGGATCACTACGACAAGGTCCTAGATGCACTAGAAGACAAAAAGAATGCAGATGTAATATATACAGACTTTGCAAAAGCCTTCGACAAGTGTGACCATGGCGTAATAGCGCACAAAATGCGTGCTAAAGGAATAACAGGAAAAGTCGGTCGATGGATCTATAATTTCCTCACTAACAGAACACAGAGAGTAGTAGTCAACAGAGTAAAGTCCGAGGCAGCTACGGTGAAAAGCTCTGTTCCACAAGGCACAGTACTCGCTCCCATCTTGTTCCTCATCCTCATATCTGACATAGACAAGGATGTCAACCACAGCACCGTGTCTTCCTTTGCAGATGACACCCGAATCTGCATGACAGTGTCTTCCATTGCAGACACTGCAAGGCTCCAGGCAGACATTGCAGACACTGCAAGGCTCCAGGCAGACATTGCAGACACTGCAAGGCTCCAGGCAGACACTGCAGACACTGCAAGGCTCCAGGCAGACATTGCAGACACTGCAAGGCTCCAGGCGGACATCAACCAAATCTTTCAGTGGGCTGCAGAAAACAATATGAAGTTCAACGATGAGAAATTTCAGTTACTCAGATATGGTAAACACGAGGAAATTAAATCTTCAGCAGAGTACAAAACAAATTCTGGCCACAAAATAGAGCGAAACACCAACGTCAAAGACCTGGGAGTGATCATGTCGGAGGATCTCACCTTCAAGGACCATAACATTGTATCAATCGCATCTGCTAGAAAAATGACAGGATGGATAATGAGAACCTTCAAAACTAGGGAGGCCAAGCCCATGATGACACTCTTCAGGTCACTTGTTCTATCTAGGCTGGAATATTGCTGCACACTAACAGCACCTTTCAAGGCAGGTGAAATTGCTGACCTAGAAAATGTACAGAGAACCTTCACGGCGCGCATAACGGAGATAAAACACCTCAATTACTGGGAGCACTTGAGGTTCCTGAACCTGTATTCCCTGGAACGCAGGCGGGAGAGATACATGATTATATACACTTGGAAAATCCTAGATGGCCTAGTACCGAACTTTCACATGAAAAGCACTCACTATGAAAGCAAAAGACTTGGCAGACGATGCACCATCCCCCCAATGAAAAGCAGGGGTGTCACTAGCACGTTAAGAGACCATACAATAAGTGTCAGGGGCCCGAGACTGTTCAACTGCCTCCCAGCATACATAAGGGGGATTACCAACAGACCCCTGGCAGTCTTCAAGCTGGCACTGGACAAACACCTAAAGTCGGTTCCTGACCAGCCGGGCTGTGGCTCGTACGTTGGTTTATGTGCAGCCAGCAGTAACAGCCTGGTTGATCAGGCTCTGATCTACCAGGAGGCCTGGTCACAGACCGGGTCACAGGGGCGTTGACCCCCGGAACTCTCTCCAGGTAAACTCCAGGTATCATGTACGGAACCCCCCTCTACCCAAATTTATGATGATAATACTGGCCAGAATTACAAACATAATTTAGATAGCTTATCTGAGGTTCCTGGAGTTGTCCTGTCCATCTGTTTAATACTCAAATTATGCAGAACTGCACATCCAACAATTTCGGCTCCTATTTGAGAGGTTTTAAGCCCAATATAACCCCCAGAGCGACGAAAATTAAACACAATACATTAGAATGCCTGTAACACAAAAAACAATGGCGTCTCCCCTTGCTCGTCGGCGCAGACGCAGATCTTCCCTTGATTCTCTTATTTAAAATGCACTCAACATAACAATAGTACCGTATTAATCAGGTTTATTTACATAACATAAATTTTGGGAAATTATTTTCCACACCCCTGGACACCTAGGAATCCCCCTGAATACGCAGGTATCTCTCTGGGAACCCTGCTATCCCTTGGTCATCCAGGTGTACCCAAGTACTCCGTGCTATCCCTTGGTCATCCAGGTGCACCCAAGTACTCCGTGCTATCCCTTGGTCATCCAGGTGTACCCTAGCACTCCCTGCTATTCCTCCAGAACACTCACTCATGCCAAGGGCAACTAGGTATCCCGCTTAAGCACCAAGGTACTTCTGTTGACACCCAGGTATCCCACTTGGACAACTTTTGTATCCTCACATCCAGGTAACCCACTAGAAACCCAGGTATCCTCATACACTCAGGTATCCCCCAGGAAAACCTATCCCCATGGACACCCAGGTATCATACTGGAAACCCAGGTATCCCACTGGATACCCAGGTATCCCAGTGGAAAAGTTAACTCCTGCACACCCAGTTATCCCCGTGGACACAAGTATCCCCCCGGACACCTAGGTATTCCAATTGACATCGTGATATCTCCCTAAGTAAAATGGAATCCCCTATTTAATCATGTTTCCCTTTAAGAACCCCAGGATTACCAGGTATCCCTTGTATACTCAGGAATACCTATCGATTCCTAGGTATCCTTTTGAATATCAAGATATCCCTTTGAATACCCAGGTATCCCCTATACACTCAGGTATCCCTTGGACACCCAGTTATCCCCGTGGACACAGGTACCCCCTGGATACCAGGTATCTCTCTGGGCACTCAGGTATCTTTTTGACACCCTTGTATCCCCTAGGATATATAGTCATTCCTGGATAACATGGTATCTTCTTGGATAACCAGGTATTCCCCTGGTTACCCCAGGTATCCCCTGGATACTCAGGTATCGCTTTGGATAATTAGGTACCCCTTTGGATACCCAGGTATCACCCTGGAGATCAGGTAACCCACGGGATACCATAGTGCCCCCTTGGACTCCTAGGTATCCTTCTTGACCCTCAGGTATTCCCTGGACACCCACTTATCCCCTTATGCACCCATGTATCCCCCTAAACATTTAGGTATCCCCTGGATAACATGGTGTCCCCCTGGATAACCATGTATCTGCATGGATACCCCTGATAACCAGGTATCCCTCTGGATATCACAGGATAACTAGGAATCCCCCGGATACCCCAGGCATCCCTGTGATTACCTGAGATATGCCCCTGAATACCTCGTATATCTTTGGATACACAGATATCCCCCTGGGCTCCCAGGTATCCCTGGTTTTCCCCTGAAAACCTAGGTATCCCCCTGAACACCGAGGAATAATCTGAATACCCTGATTATTCCTCGGTGTTCAGGGGGATACCTGGGTTTCAAGGGGTATATATAGGAATATCTGGGTATCCAGATGGATACATGGTTGTTCATGGGATATCTGGATACCCTGATATCCCATGAACAACCATGTATCCATCCGGATACCCAGGTATCCCCGCTGGATGCGCAGGGATCTCCCTGGACACCCATGTATCCTGGTACATCTAGGTATCCCCTGGAAACCCCTCTATTCCCCTGGATAACCAGGTATCCCTCCTGGTTCCAGGCATCCCACAAGACACCCACTCATCCCCAGAACATCCAGGTATCCCCCTGGACATTCATGCACCCCTCAGAAAACCTATGTATCCCTTGGACACCCAGGTATCCCCTTGAATACCCAAGTAACCCCTTGACACCTGAGTATCCCTCTATGACCCAGGTATCCCCTTGGCACTATAGTATCCCTCATTGAAAGCCAAGTATCCCCTTAGATATCAAAGTGTCCCCCTGGTTACTTAGGCATCCAGTGACATTCAAGTATTTCCCAGGATAACCAGGTATCCCCCTTCATAATCCAGGTGCTTCCCTGGACACCAGGGTATACCCCTGGACACCAGGGTATACCCCTGGACACCCAGGTATCCACATGGAAACCTCATGTATCCCCTGGACATTCAGGTATCCCCCTGAATATTCCTTTATCCCTTTGGGGATCCAGTTGTCCCTGTATACACCCAGGTATCCCCCGGACAGTGCCATTGAGGGATAGTAGCGTGTATTTTCTGGACAGTGTCAGTGAGGGATACTAGCTTGTCCTTCCCTGGACAGTGTCAGTGAGGGATAGTAGCGTGTACTTCCCCTGCTGTGAGGACTATCAGTGCTCTTGGAAAGTGACAGAGGGGAAGAAAGTGCCACTTTTGGAGTCTTTGGGAACAAGAGGTACTTCCGAGGAATTAGGCTGAGTTCTGCTTGTAACCTTAGCAAGGGGAAAGTGTCTGGTCAGCGGCCATCATTACTTTGGTTGGAGGTGAGAAAGTAATCGACGAAAGTACCCCTGGGAAGTGCTCTAGAATTTGCAGAAAAGTACCAAAAGCTAGCCAGAAAAGTGCCCAAAACTAGTCACGAAAGTGCTCAAAACTAGCCAGGAAAGTACTCAAAACTAGCCAGGAAAGTACTCAAAACTAGCCAGGAAAGTACTCAAAACTAGCCAGGAAAGTACTCAAAACTAGCCAGGAAAGTACTCAAAACTAGCCAGGAAAGTACTCAAAACTAGCCAGGAAAGTACTCAAAACTAGCCAGGAAAGTACTCAAAACTAGCCAGGAAAGTACTCAAAACTAGCCAGGAAAGTACTCAAAACTAGCCAGGAAAGTACTCAAAACTAGCCAGGAAAGTACTCAAAACTAGCCAGGAAAGTACTCAAAACTAGCCAGGAAAGTACTCAAAACTAGCCAGGAAAGTACTCAAAACTAGCCAGGAAAGTACTCAAAACTAGCCAGGAAAGTACTCAAAACTAGCCAGGAAAGTACTCAAAACTAGCCAGGAAAGTACACAAAACTAGCCAGGAAAGTACCACCTTGCTAGGTGACAGACAGTACCACCTAGCTAGGTGAGAGACAATACCACCTAGCTAGGTGAGGGACAGTAATACCTAGCTGGGTGAGACAGTACCACCTAGCTGGGTGAGGGACAGTACCACCTAGCTAGATGAGGGACAGTACCACCAAGCTAGGTGAGAGACAGTACAACCTAGCTAGATGAGACAGTACTACCTAGCTAGGTGAGGGACAGTACCACCTAGCTAGGTGAGACAGTACCACCTAGCTAGGTGAGGGACAGTACCACCTAGCTAGATGAGGGACAGTACCACCTAGCTAGGTGAGAGACAGTACCACCTAGCTAGATGAGGGACAGTACCACCTAGCTAGGTGAGACAGTACCACCTAGCTAGGTGAAACAGCACCACCTAGCTAGGTGAGAGACAGTGCAACCTAGCTAGGTGAGACAGTACCACCTAGCTAGAAGAGGGACAGTACCACCCAGCTAGGTGCGAAAGTACCACCTAGCTAGGTGAGAGACAGTACCACCTAGCTAGGTGAGAGACAGTACCACCTAGCTAGGTGAGAGACAGTACCACCTAGCTAGGTGAGAGACAGTACCACCTAGCTAGGTGAGACAGTACCACCTTGCTAGGTGAGAGACAGTACCACCTAGCTAGGTGAGAGACAATACCACCTAGCTAGGTGAGACAGTACCACCTTGCTAGGTGAGAGACAGTACCACCTAGCTAGGTGAGAGACAGTACCACCTAGCTAGGTGAGACAGTACCACCTTGCTAGGTGAGAGACAGTACCACCTAGCTAGGTGAGAGACAGTACCACCTAGCTAGGTGAGAGACAGTACCACCTAGCTAGGTGAGAGACAGTACCACCTAGCTAGGAGAGAGACAGTACCACCTAGCTAGGTGAGAGACAGTACCACCTAGCTAGGAGAGAGACAGTACCACCTAGCTAGGAGAGAGACAGTACCACCTAGCTAGGAGAGAGACAGTACCACCTAGCTAGGAGAGAGACAGTACCACCTAGCTAGGTGAGAGACAGTACCACCTAGCTAGGTGAGAGACAATACCACCTAGCTAGGTGAGACAGTACCACCTTGCTAGGTGAGAGACAGTACCACCTAGCTAGGTGAGAGACAGTACCACCTAGCTAGGAGAGAGACAGTACCACCTAGCTAGGTGAGAGACAGTACCACCTAGCTAGGAGAGAGACAGTACCACCTAGCTAGGTGAGAGACAGTACCACCTAGCTAGGAGAGAGACAGTACCACCTAGCTAGGAGAGAGACAGTACCACCTAGCTAGGAGAGAGACAGTACCACCTAGCTAGGAGAGAGACAGTACCACCTAGCTAGGAGAGAGACAGTACCACCTAGCTAGGTGAGACAGTACCACCTTGCTAGGTGAGAGACAGTACCACCTAGCTAGGTGAGAGACAGTACCACCTAGCTAGGAGAGAGACAGTACCACCTAGCTAGGTGAGAGACAGTACCACCTAGCTAGGTGAGAGACAGTACCACCTAGCTAGGAGAGAGACAGTACCACCTAGCTAGGAGAGAGACAGTACCACCTAGCTAGGAGAGAGACAGTACCACCTAGCTAGGAGAGAGACAGTACCACCTAGCTAGGAGAGAGACAGTACCACCTAGCTAGGAGAGAGACAGTACCACCTAGCTAGGAGAGAGACAGTACCACCTAGCTAGGAGAGAGACAGTACCACCTAGCTAGGAGAGAGACAGTACCACCTAGCTAGGAGAGAGACAGTACCACCTAGCTAGGAGAGAGACATTACCAGCTAGCTAGGAGAGAGACAGTACCACCTAGCTAGGAGAGAGACAGTACCACCTAGCTAGGAGAGAGACAGTACCACCTAGCTAGGAGAGAGACAGTACCACCTAGCTAGGAGAGAGACAGTACCACCTAGCTAGGAGAGAGACAGTACCACCTAGCTAGGAGAGAGACAGTACCACCTAGCTAGGAGAGAGACAGTACCACCTAGCTAGGAGAGAGACATTACCAGCTAGCTAGGAGAGAGACAGTACCACCTAGCTAGGAGAGAGACAGTACCACCTAGCTAGGAGAGAGACAGTACCACCTAGCTAGGAGAGAGACAGTACCACCTAGCTAGGAGAGAGACAGTACCACCTAGCTAGGAGAGAGACATTACCAGCTAGCTAGGAGAGAGACAGTACCACCTAGCTAGGAGAGAGACAGTACCACCTAGCTAGGAGAGAGACAGTACCACCTAGCTAGGAGAGAGACAGTACCACCTAGCTAGGAGAGAGACAGTACCACCTAGCTAGGAGAGAGACAGTACCACCTAGCTAGGAGAGAGACAGTACCACCTAGCTAGGAGAGAGACAGTACCACCTAGCTAGGAGAGAGACAGTACCACCTAGCTAGGAGAGAGACAGTACCACCTAGCTAGGAGAGAGACAGTACCACCTAGCTAGGAGAGAGACATTACCAGCTAGCTAGGAGAGAGACAGTACCACCTAGCTAGGAGAGAGACAGTACCACCTAGCTAGGAGAGAGACATTACCAGCTAGCTAGGTGAGGTCACCTAATAAGATCAGCAGGTGAAAGGTGTTGTGGGAGATAGTTTTAACTCCTGATCTACTGACCGTTCTCTCTCTCTCTCTCTCTCTCTCTCTCTCTCTCTCTCTCTCTCTCTCTCTCTCTCTCTCTCTCTCTCTCTCTCTCTCTCTCTCTCTCTCTCTCTCTCTACCTATCTATCTATCTTTCTGTCTATCTCATGATGGTTCGTATATACACCTTGTACTGTAGCGCTGTGGTATGTTGCACTGTGGTATGCAGGTATGTTGCACTGTGGTATGCAGGTATGTTGCACTGTGGTATGCAGGTATGTTGCACTGTGGTATGCAGGTATGTTGCACTGTGGTATGCAGGTATGTTGCACTGTGGTATGCAGGTATGTTGCACTGTGGTATGCAGGTATGTTGCACTGTGGTATGCGGGTATGTGGGACTTTGGCACTGAGGTATGCAGGTATGTGGCACTGTGGCACTGTGGTATGTAGGTATGTGGCACAGTGGCACTGTGGTATACAGGTATGTGGCATTGTGGTATGCAGATATGTGGCACTGTGGCACTGTGCTATGCATGTATGTGGCACTGTGGTATGCAGGTATGTGGCACTGTGGTATGTAGGTATGTGGCACTGTGGTATGCAGGTATGTGGCACTGTGGCACTGTGGTATGTAGGTATGTGGCACTGTGACACTGTGATATGCAGGTATGTGGCATTGTGGTTTGCAGATATGTGGCACTGCGGTATGCAGGTATGTGGCACTGTGGTATGCAGGTATGTGGCACTGTGGTATGTAGGTATTTGGCACTGTGGCACTGTGGTATGCAGGTATGTGGCACTGTGGCACTGTGGTATGTCGGTATGTGGCAATGTGGCACTGTGGTATGCAGGTATGTGGCACTGTGGTATGCAGGTATGTGGCACTGTGGCACTGTGGTATGCAGGTATGTGGCACTGTGGTATGTGGCACTGTGGCACTGTGGTATGCAGGTATGTGGCATTGTGGTATGCAGATATGTGGCACTGTGGTATACAGGTATGTGGCACTGTGGTATGCAGGTATGTGGCACTGTGGCACTGTGGTATGTAGGCATGTGGCACTGTGGAATGCAGGTATGTGGCATTGTGGTATGCAGATATGTGGCACTGTGGCACTGTGGTATGCAGATATGTGGCACTGTGGTATGCAGGTATGTGGCACTGTGGCACTGTGGTATGTATGTGGCACTGTGGTATGCAGGTATGTGGCACTGTGGCACCGTGGAATGTAGGTATGTGGCACTGTGGCACTGTAGTATGTAGATATGTGACACTGTGGCACTGTGGTATGTAGGTATGTGGCTCTATGGCACAGTGGTATGCAGGTATGTGGCACTGTGACACTGTGGTATGTAGGTATGTGGCACTGTGGCACTGTGGTATGCAGGTATGTGGCATTGTGGTATGCAGATATGTGGCACTGTGGCACTGTGGTATGCAGGTATGTGGCACTGTGACACTGTGGTATGCACGTATGTTGCATTGTGGTATGCAGATATGTGGCACTGTGGTATGCAGGTATGTGGCCCTGTGGCATTGTGGCACTGTGGTATGCAGGTATGTGGCACTGTGACACTGTGGTATGAAGGTATGTGGCCCTGTGGCACTGTGGTATGCAGGTATGTGGCACTGTGGTATGCAGATATGTGGCACTGTGACACTATGGTATGCAGGTATATGGCATTGTGGCAATGTGGCACTGTGGTATGCAGGTATGTGGCACTGTGGAATGTAGGTATGTGGCACTGTGGTATGCAGGTATGTGGCATTGTGGCACTGTGGTACGCAGGTGTGTAGCACTGTGGCATTGTGGTATGCAGGTATGTGGCACTGTGGCATTGTGGTATGCAGGTATGTGGCACTGTGGCACTGTGGTATGCAGGTATGTGGCACTGTGGCACTGTGGTATGCAGGTATGTGGCACTGTGGCATTGTGGTATGCAGGTATGTGGCACTGTGGCACTGTGGTATGCAGTTATGTGGCACTGTGGCATTGTGGTATGCAGGTATGTGGCACTGTGGCACTGTGGTATGCAGGTATGTGGCACTGTGGCATTGTGGTATGCAGGTATGTGGCACTGTGGCACTGTGGTATGCAGGTATGTGGCACTGTGGCATTGTGGTATGCAGGTATGTGGCACTGTGGCATTGTGGTATGCAGGTATGTGGCACTGTGGCATTGTGGTATGCAGGTATGTGGCACTGTGGCATTGTGGTATGCAGGTATGTAGCATTGTGGCATTGTGGTATGTAGGTATGTGGCACTGGTATGCAGGTATGTGGCACTGTGGTATGTAGGTATGTGGCACTGTGGTATGCATGTATGTGGCATTGTGGTATGCAGATATGTGGCACTGTGGCACTGTGGTATGCAGGTATGTGGCACTGTGGCACTGTGGTATGCAGGTATGTGGCACTGTGGCATTGTGGTATGCAGGTATGTGGCACTGTGGTATGCAGGTATGTGGCACTGTGGCACTGTGGTATGCAGGTATGTGGCACTGTGGCATTGTGGTATGCAGATATGTGGCACTGTGGCATTGTGGTATGCAGGTATGTGGCACTGTGACATTGTGGTATGCAGGTATGTGGCACTGTGGCACTGTGGTATGCAGGTATGTGGCACTGTGGCATTGTGGTATGCAGGTATGTGGCACTGTGGCATTGTGGCATGCAGGTATGTGGCACTGTGGTATGCAGGTATGTGGCACTGTGGCACTGTGGTATGCAGGTATGTGGCACTGTGGCATTTTGGTATGCAGGTATGTGGCACTGTGGCATTGTGGTATGCAGGTATGTGGCACTGTGACATTGTGGTATGCAGGTATGTGGCACTGTGGCACTGTGGTATGCAGGTATGTGGCACTGTGGCATTGTGGTATGCAGGTATGTGGCACTGTGGTATGCAGGTATGTGGCACTGTGGCATTGTGGTATGCAGGTATGTGGCACTGTGGCATTGTGGTATGCAGGTATGTGGCACTATGGCATTGTGGTATGCAGGTATGTGGCACTGTGGCATTGTGGTATGCAGGTATGTGGCACTGTGGTATGCAGGTATGTGGCACTGTGGCATTGTGGTATGCAGGTATGTGGCACTGTGGCATTGTGGTATGCAGGTATGTGGCACTGTGGCATTGTGGTATGCAGGTATGTAGCACTGTGGCATTGTGGTATGCAGGTATGTAGCACTGTGGCATTGTGGTATGCAGGTATGTGGCACTGTGGCACTGTGGTATGCAGGTATGTGGCACTGTGGCATTTTGGTATGCAGGTATGTGGCACTGTGGCATTGTGGTATGCAGGTATGTGGCACTGTGACATTGTGGTATGCAGGTATGTGGCACTGTGGCACTGTGGTATGCAGGTATGTGGCACTGTGGCATTGTGGTATGCAGGTATGTGGCACTGTGGCATTGTGGCATGCAGGTATGTGGCACTGTGGTATGCAGGTATGTGGCACTGTGGCACTGTGGTATGCAGGTATGTGGCACTGTGGCATTTTGGTATGCAGGTATGTGGCACTGTGGCATTGTGGTATGCAGGTATGTGGCACTGTGACATTGTGGTATGCAGGTATGTGGCACTGTGGCACTGTGGTATGCAGGTATGTGGCACTGTGGCATTGTGGTATGCAGGTATGTGGCACTGTGGCATTGTGGCATGCAGGTATGTGGCACTGTGGTATGCAGGTATGTGGCACTGTGGCACTGTGGTATGCAGGTATGTGGCACTGTGGCATTTTGGTATGCAGGTATGTGGCACTGTGGCATTGTGGTATGCAGGTATGTGGCACTGTGGCACTGTGGTATGCAGGTATGTGGCACTGTGGTATGTAGGTATGTGGCACTGTGGTATGCAGGTATGTGGCATTGTGGTATGTAGATATGTTGCACTGTGGCACTGTGGTATGCAGGTATGTAGCACTGTGGCATTGTGGTATGTAGATATGTTGCACTGTGGCACTGTGGTATGCAGGTATGTTGCACTGTGGCACTGTGGTATGCAGGTATGTAGCACTGTGGCATTGTGGTATGCAGGTATGTGGCACTGTGGCATTGTGGTATGCAGGTATGTGGCACTGTGGCACTGTGGTATGCAGGTATGTGGCACTGTGGTACTGTGGTATGCAGGTATGTGGCACTGTGGCATTGTGGTATGCAGGTATGTGGCACTGTGGCATTGTGGTATGCAGGTATGTGGCACTGTGGCATTGTGGTATGCAGGTATGTGGCACTGTGGCATTGTGGTATGCAGGTATGTAGCACTGTGGCATTGTGGTATGCAGGTATGTGGCACCAGCGCCACATACCACAAGGTTGTGACGCCACTTTTACTTTCTACGGAGATATCTTACTTTCTCTCAGTGTCTCACCTGTCTCTCTCCCCCTCCGTCTATCTCACACTCCCTGTCTCTTTCTCACCCTCTATTTCTCTCATTCTCTCATTCCCTCTATGTCACCCCTCTCGCTCTCTCACCCCTTTCTCTCTCTCACCTCTCTCACCCCCTCTTTCTCACCCCCTCTCTCCCCCTCCCTCACCCCCCTCTCTCCCCCCTCCCTCACCCCCCTCTCCCCCCCTCCCTCACCCCCCCCAACAAAACATCCCTGGTTGCACATGCAGTCATCTACTTGACCCATCTACTCTACATTGCAACTCTCTTCCCCATCATCATGCAACCAACGTTCCAGCTACGTGGCAGCCTTCCTCAGTCAGTGTTACAAGTAAAAGGCAATACTTAACACTAACATGTTAAATGTATATATATATATATATATATATATATATATATATATATATATATATATATATATATATATATATATATATATATATATATATATATATATATATATATATATATATATATATATATATATATATGCACAATGTCCCCGGGGCCCGGTCTGTGACCAGGCCTCATGGTGGACCGGGGTTTGATCAACCAGGCTGTTACTGCTCACTGCATGCAACCCGACGTACGAGCCACAGCCCGGCTGGTCAGGAACTGACTTTAGGTGCTTGTCCAGTGCCAGCTTGAAGACTGCCAGGGGTCTGTTGGTAATCCCCCTTATGTATGCTGGGAGGCAGTTGAACAGTCTCGGGCCCCTGACACTTATTGTATGGTCTCTTAACGTGCTAGTGACACCCCTGCTTTTCATTGGGGGGATGTTGCATCGTCTGCCAAGTCTTTTGCTTTCGTAGTGAGTGATTTTCGTGTGCAAGTTCGGTACTAGTCCCTCTAGGATTTTCCAGGTGTATATAATCATGTATCTCTCCCTCCTGCGTTCCAGGGAATACAGGTTTAGAAACCTCAAGCGCTCCCAGTAATTGAGGTGTTTTATCTCCGTTATGCGCGCCGTGAAAGTTCTCTGTACATTTTCTAGGTCAGCAATTTCACCTGCCTTGAAAGGTGCTGTTAGTGTGCAGCAATATTCCAGCCTAGATAGAACAAGTGACCTGAAGAGTGTCATCATGGGCTTGACCTCCCTAGTTTTGAAGGTTCTCATTATCCATCCTGTCATTTTTCTAGCAGATGCGATTGATACAATGTTATGGTCCTTGAAGGTGAGATCCTCCGACATGATCACTCCCAGGTCTTTGACGTTGGTGTTTCGCTCTATTTTGTGGCCAGAATTTGTTTTGTACTCTGATGAAGATTTAATTTCCTCGTGTTTACCATATCTGAGTAATTGAAATTTCTCATCGTTGAACTTCATATTGTTTTCTGCAGCCCACTGAAAGATTTGGTTGATGTCTGCCTGGAGCCTTGCAGTGTCTGCAATGTCTGCCTGGAGCCTTGCAGTGTCTGCAATGTCTGCCTGGAGCCTTGCAGTGTCTGCAATGTCTGCCTGGAGCCTTGCAGTGTCTGCAATGTCTGCCTGGAGCCTTGCAGTGTCTGCAATGTCCGCCTGGAGCCTTGCAGTGTCTGCAATGTCTGCCTGGAGCCTTGCAGTGTCTGCAATGTCTGCCTGGAGCCTTGCAGTGTCTGCAATGTCTGCCTGGAGCCTTGCAGTGTCTGCAATGTCTGCCTGGAGCCTTGCAGTGTCTGCAATGTCTGCCTGGAGCCTTGCAGTGTCTGCAATGTCTGCCTGGAGCCTTGCAGTGTCTGCAATGTCTGCCTGGAGCCTTGCAGTGTCTGCAATGTCTGCCTGGAGCCTTGCAGTGTCTGCAATGTCTGCCTGGAGCCTTGCAGTGTCTGCAATGTCTGCCTGGAGCCTTGCAGTGTCTGCAATGTCTGCCTGGAGCCTTGCAGTGTCTGCAATGTCTGCTTGGAGCCTTGCAGTGTCTGCAATGTCTGCCTGGAGCCTTGCAGTGTCTACAATGTCTGCCTGGAGCCTTGCAGTGTCTGCAATGTCTGCCTGGAGCCTTGCAGTGTCTGCAATGTCTGCCTGGAGCCTTGCAGTGTCTGCAATGTCTGCCTGGAGCCTTGCAGTGTCTGCAATGTCTGCCTGGAGCCTTGCAGTGTCTGCAATGTCTGCCTGGAGCCTTGCAGTGTCTGCAATGTCTGCCTGGAGCCTTGCAGTGTCTGCAATGTCTGCCTGGAGCCTTGCAGTGTCTGCAATGTCTGCCTGGAGCCTTGCAGTGTCTGCAATGTCTGCCTGGAGCCTTGCAGTGTCTGCAATGTCTGCCTGGAGCCTTGCAGTGTCTGCAATGTCTGCCTGGAGCCTTGCAGTGTCTGCAATGTCTGCCTGGAGCCTTGCAGTGTCTGCAATGTCTGCCTGGAGCCTTGCAGTGTCTGCAATGTCTGCCTGGAGCCTTGCAGTGTCTGCAATGTCTGCCTGGAGCCTTGCAGTGTCTGCAATGTCTGCCTGGAGCCTTGCAGTGTCTGCAATGTCTGCCTGGAGCCTTGCAGTGTCTGCAATGTCTGCCTGGAGCCTTGCAGTGTCTACAATGTCTGCCTGGAGCCTTGCAGTGTCTGCAATGTCTGCCTGGAGCCTTGCAGTGTCTGCAATGTCTGCCTGGAGCCTTGCAGTGTCTGCAATGTCTGCCTGGAGGCTTGCAGTGTCTGCAATGTCTGCCTGGAGCCTTGCAGTGTCTGCAATGTCTGCCTGGAGCCTTGCAGTGTCTGCAATGTCTGCCTGGAGCCTTGCAGTGTCTGTAGTGTCTGCCTGGAGCCTTGCAGTGTCTGCAATGTCTGCCTGGAGCCTTGCAGTGTCTGCAGTGTCTGCCTGGAGCCTTGCAGTGTCTGCAATGTCTGCCTGGAGCCTTGCAGTGTCTGCAATGTCTGCCTGGAGCCTTACAGTGTCTGCAATGTCTGCCTGGAGCCTTGCAGTGTCTGCAACGTCTGCCTGGAGCCTTACAGTGTCTGCAATGTCTGCCTGGAGCCTTGCAGTGTCTGCAATGTCTGCCTGGAGGCTTGCAGTGTCTGCAATGCCTACCTGGAGCATTACAGTGTCTGCAATGTCTGCCTGGAGCCTTGCAGTGTCTGCAATGTCTGCCTGGAGCCTTGCAGTGTCTGCAGTGTCTGCCTGGAGCCTTGCAGTGTCTGCAATGTCTCCCTGGAGCCTTGCAGTGTCTGCAACGTCTGCCTGGAGCCTTACAGTGTCTGCAATGTCTGCCTGGAGCCTTGCAGTGTCTGCAATGTCTGCCTGGAGCCTTGCAGTGTCTGCAATGTCTGCCTGGAGCCTTGCAGTGTCTGTAGTGTCTGCCTGGAGCCTTGCAGTGTCTGCAATGTCTGCCTGGAGCCTTGCAGTGTCTGCAGTGTCTGCCTGGAGCCTTGCAGTGTCTGCAATGTCTGCCTGGAGCCTTGCAGTGTCTGCAATGTCTGCCTGGAGCCTTGCAGTGTCTGCCTGGAGCCTTGCAGTGTCTGCAATGTCTGCCTGGAGTCTTGCACTTGCAGTGTCTGCAATGTCTACCTCGAGCCTTACAGTGTCTGCAATGTCTGCCTGGAGCCTTGCAGTGTCTGCAATGTCTGCCTGGAGCCTTGCAGTGTCTGCAGTGTCTGTCTGGAGCCTTGCAGTGTCTGCAATGTCTCCCTGGAGCCTTGCAGTGTCTGCAACGTCTGCCTGGAGCCTTACAGTGTCTGCAATGTCTGCCTGGAGCCTTGCAGTGTCTGCAATGTCTGCCTGGAGGCAGTGTCTGCAGTGTCTTACAGTGTCTGCAATGTCTGCCTGGAGCCTTGCAGTGTCTGCAACGTCTTCGTGGAGCCTTACAGTGTCTGCAATGTCTGCCTGGAGCCTTGCAGTGTCTGCAATGTCTGAGTGGAGCCTTGCAGTGTCTGCAATGTCTGCCTGGAGCCTTGCAGTGTCTGCAATGTCTGCCTGGAGCCTTGCAGTGTTTGCAATGTCCGCCTGGAGCATTGCAGTGTCTGCAATGGAAGACACTGTCATGCAGATTCGGGTGTCATCTGCAAAGGAAGACACGGTGCTGTGGCTGACATCCTTGTCTATGTCGGATATGAGGATGAGGAACAAGATGGGAGCCAGTACTGTGCCTTGTGGAACACTGGGAGCCAGTACTGTACCTTGTGGAACACTGGGAGCCAGTACTGTGCCTTGTGGAACACTGGGAGCCAGTACTGTGCCTTGTTGAACACTAGGAGCGAGTAATGTGCCTTGTGGAACACTGGGAGCCAGTACTGTGTCTTGTGTAACACTGGGAGCGAGTACTGTGTCTTGTGTAACACTGGGAGCGAGTACTGTGTCTTGTGTAACACTGGGAGCGAGTACTGTGCCTTGTGGAACACTGGGAGCGAGTAATGTGCCTTGTGGAACACTGGGAGCGAGTAATGTGCCTTGTGGAACACTGGGAGCGAGTACTGTACCTTGTGGAACACTGGGAGCGAGTACTGTACCTTGTGGAACACTGGGAGCGAGTACTGTGCCTTGTGGAACACTGGGAGCGAGTACTGTGCCTTGTGGAACACTGGGAGCGAGTACTGTGCCTTGTGGAACACTGGGAGCCAGTACTGTGCCTTGTGGAACACTGGGAGCGAGTACTGTGCCTTGTGGAACACTGGGAGCGAGTACTGTGCCTTGTGGAACACTGGGAGCGAGTACTGTGCCTTGTGGAACACTGGGAGCCAGTACTGTACCTTGTGGAACACTGGGAGCCAGTACTGTACCTTGTGGAACACTGGGAGCCAGTACTGTACCTTGTGGAACACTGGGAGCCAGTACTGTACCTTGTGGAACACTGGGAGCCAGTACTAAGCCTTGTGGAACACTGGGGGCCAGTACTGTGCCTTGTGGAACACTGGGAGCCAGTACTGTGCCTTGTGGAACACTGGGAGCGAGTAATGTGCCTTGTGGAACACTGGGAGCGAGTACTGTGCCTTGTGGAACACTGGGAGCGAGTACTGTGCCTTGTGGAACACTGGGAGCGAGTACTGTGCCTTGTGGAACACTGGGAGCGAGTACTGTACCTTGTGGAACACTGGGAGCCAGTACTGTGCCTTGTGGAACACTGGGAGCGAGTACTGTGCCTTGTGGAACACTGGGAGCCAGTACTGTGCCTTGTGGAACACTGGGAGCGAGTACTGTGCCTTGTGGAACACTGGGAGCGAGTACTGTGCCTTGTGGAACACTGGGAGCCAGTACTGTGCCTTGTGGAACACTGGGAGCGAGTACTGTGCCTTGTGGAACACTGGGAGCGAGTACTGTACCTTGTGGAACACTGGGAGCGAGTACTGTGCCTTGTGGAACACTGGGAGCGAGTACTGTGCCTTGTGGAACACTGGGAGCGAGTACTGTGCCTTGTGGAACACTGGGAGCGAGTACTGTGCCTTGTGGAACACTGGGAGCGAGTACTGTACCTTGTGGAACACTGGGAGCGAGTACTGTGCCTTGTGGAACACTGGGAGCGAGTACTGTGCCTTGTGGAACACTGGGAGCGAGTAATGTGCCTTGTGGAACACTGGGAGCGAGTACTGTACCTTGTGGAACACTGGGAGCGAGTACTGTGCCTTGTGGAACACTGGGAGCGAGTACTGTGCCTTGTGGAACACTGGGAGCGAGTACTGTGCCTTGTGGAACACTGGGAGCGAGTACTGTGCCTTGTGGAACACTGGGAGCCAGTACTGTGCCTTGTGGAACACTGGGAGCGAGTACTGTGCCTTGTGGAACACTGGGAGCGAGTACTGTGCCTTGTGGAACACTGGGAGCGAGTACTGTGCCTTGTGGAACACTGGGAGCGAGTACTGTGCCTTGTGGAACACTGGGAGCGAGTACTGTGCCTTGTGGAACACTGGGAGCCAGTACTGTGCCTTGTGGAACACTGGGAGCGAGTACTGTGCCTTGTGGAACACTGGGAGCCAGTACTGTGCCTTGTGGAACACTGGGAGCGAGTACTGTGCCTTGTGAACACTGTGCCTTGTGGAACACTGGGAGCGAGTACTGTGCCTTGTGGAACACTGGGAGCGAGTACTGTGCCTTGTGGAACACTGGGAGCGAGTACTGTGCCTTGTGGAACACTGGGAGCGAGTACTGTGCCTTGTGGAACACTGGGAGCGAGTACTGTGCCTTGTGGAACACTGGGAGCGAGTACTGTACCTTGTGGAACACTGGGAGCGAGTACTGTGCCTTGTGGAACACTGGGAGCGAGTACTGTGCCTTGTGGAACACTGGGAGCGAGTACTGTACCTTGTGGAACACTGGGAGCGAGTACTGTACCTTGTGGAACACTGGGAGCGAGTACTGTGCCTTGTGGAACACTGGGAGCGAGTACTGTGCCTTGTGGAACACTGGGAGCGAGTACTGTGCCTTGTGGAAGACTGAGAGCGAGTACTGTACCTTGTGGAACACTGGGAGCGAGTATTGTGCCTTGTGGAACACTGGGAGCGAGTACTGAGCCTTGTAAAACACTGTGAGCGAGTATTGTGCCTTGTGGAACACTGGGAGCGAGTATTGTGCCTTGTGGAACACTGGGAGCGAGTACTGTGCCTTGTGGAACACTGGGAGCGAGTACTGTGCCTTGTGGAACACTGGGAGCCAGTACTGTGCCTTGTGGAACACTGGGAGCGAGTACTGTGCCTTGTGGAACACTGGGAGCCAGTACTGTGCCTTGTGGAACACTGGGAGCGAGTACTGTGCCTTGTGGAACACTGGGAGCGAGTACTGTGCCTTGTGGAACACTGGGAGCCAGTACTGTGCATCGTGGAACACTGGGATCGAGTATTGTGCCTTGTGGAACACTGGGAGCCAGTACTGTGCCTTGTGGAACACTGGGAGCGAGTACTGTGCTTTGTGAAACACTGGGAGCGAGTACTGTGCCTTGTGGAACTCTGGGAGCGAATACTGTGCCCTGTGGAACACTGGGAGTGAGTACTGTGCCTTGTGGAACACTGGGAGCGAGTACTGTGTTTTGGGGAACACTGGGAGCGAGTACTGTACCTTGTAGAACACTGGGAGCGAGTACTGTACCTTGTGGAACACTGGGAGCGAGTACTGTGCCTTGTGGAACACTGGGAGCGAGTACTGTGCCTTGTGGAACACTGGGAGCGAGTACTGTGCCTTGTGGAACACTGGGAGCGAGTACTGTGCCTTGTGGAACACTGGGAGCGAGTACTGTGCCTTGTGGAACACTGGGAGCGAGTACTGTGCCTTGTGGAACACTGGGAGCGAGTACTGTGCCTTGTGGAACACTGGGAACGAGTACTGTGCCTTGTGGAACACTAGGAACGAGTATTGTGCCTTGTGGAACACTGGGAGCGAGTACTGTGCCTTGTGGAACACTGGGAGCGAGTACTGTACCTTGTGGAACACTGGGAGCGAGTACTGTGCCTTGTGGAACACTGGGAGCGAGTACTGTGCCTTGTGGAACACTGGGAGCGAGTACTGTACCTTGTGGAACACTGGGAGCGAGTACTGTGCCTTGTGGAACACTGGGAGCGAGTACTGTGCCTTGTGGAACACTGGGAGCGAGTACTGTGCCTTGTGGAACACTGGGAGCGAGTACTGTGCCTTGTGGAACACTGGGAGCGAGTACTGTGCCTTGTGGAACACTGGGAGCGAGTACTGTGCCTTGTGGAACACTGGGAGCGAGTACTGTGCCTTGTGGAACACTGGGAGCGAGTACTGTGCATTGTGGAACACTGGGAGCGAGTATTGTGCCTTGTGGAACACTGGGAGCGAGTACTGTGCCTTGTGGAACACTGGGAGCGAGTACTGTGCCTTGTGGAACACTGGGAGCGAGTACTGTGCCTTGTGGAACACTGGGAGCGAGTACTGTGCCTTGTGGAACACTGGGAGCGAGTACTGTGCCTTGTGGAACACTGGGAGCGAGTACTGTGCCTTGTGGAACACTGGGAGCGAGTACTGTGCCTTGTGGAACACTGGGAGCGAGTACTGTGCCTTGTGGAACACTGGGAGCGAGTACTGTGCCTTGTGGAACACTGGGAGCGAGTACTGTGCCTTGTGGAACACTGGGAGCGAGTACTGTGCCTTGTGGAACACTGGGAGCGAGTACTGTGCCTTGTGGAACACTGGGAGCGAGTACTGTGCCTTGTGGAACACTGGGAGCGAGTACTGTGCCTTGTGGAACACTGGGAGCGAGTACTGTGCCTTGTGGAACACTGGGAGCGAGTACTTGTGAACACTGGGAGCCTGTGTGGAACACTGGGAGCGAGTACTGTGCCTTGTAGAACACTGGGAGCGAGTACTGTGCCTTGTGGAACACTGGGAGCGAGTACTGTGCCTTGTGGAACACTGGGAGCGAGTACTGTGCCTTGTGGAACACTGGGAGCGAGTACTGTGCCTTGTGGAACACTGGGAGCGAGTACTGTGCCTTGTGGAACACTGGGAGCGAGTACTGTGCCTTGTGGAACACTGGGAGCGAGTACTGTACCTTGTGGAACACTGGGAGCGAGTACTGTGCCTTGTGGAACACTGGGAGCGAGTACTGTGCCTTGTGGAACACTGGGAGCGAGTACTGTGCCTTGTGGAACACTGGGAGCGAGTACTGTGCCTTGTGGAACACTGGGAGCGAGTACTGTGCCTTGTGGAACACTGGGAGCGAGTACTGTACCTTGTGGAACACTGGGAGCGAGTACTGTGCCTTGTGGAACACTGGGAGCGAGTACTGTGCCTTGTGGAACACTGGGAGCGAGTACTGTGTCTTGTGGAACACTGGGAGCGAGTACTGTACCTTGTGGAACACTGGGAGCGAGTACTATGCCTTGTGGAACACTGGGAGCGAGTACTGTACCTTGTGGAAAATAGGGAGCGAGTACTGTGCCTTGTGGAACAGAACTTTTCACCGTAGCTGCCTCGGACTTTACTCTGTTGACTACTACTCTCTGTGTTCTGTTTGTGAGGAAATTATAGATCCATCTACCAACTTTTCCTGTTATTCCTTTATTCCGCATTTTGTGCGCTATTACACCATGGTCACACTTGTCGAAGGCTTTTGTAAAGTCTGTGTATACTACATCTGTATTTTGCTTATCCTCTACAGCATCCAGGACCTTGTCATAGTGGTCCAGTATTTGGGACAGGCAGGAAGGACATGCTCTAAACCCGTGTTGCCCTGGGTTGTGTAACTGATGGGTTTCTAGATGGGTGGTGATCTTGCTTCTTTGGACCCTTTCAAAGATTTTTATGATATGGGATGTTAGTGCTATCTGTCTGTAGTTCTTTGCTGTTGCTTTACTGCCACCTTTGTGGAGTGGGGCTATGTCTGTTGTTTTTAGTAACTGAGGGACGACCCCCGTGTCCATGCTCCCTCTCCATAGGATGGTAAAGGCTCGTGATAGGGGCTTCTTGCAGTTCTTGATGAACACAGAGTTCCATGAGTCTGGCCCTGGGGCAGAGTGCATGGGCACGTCATGTACTGCCTCCTCAAAGTCTTGTTGAATTGGAATAATATCCGAGATATTTGGGATGACCAAATTTTGGGTTTCGTTTTTAAAGAATTCGTTTGCATTGTCGACGCTTAGTGTGGGCAGCGGCTCGCCGAACACTGAGTTATATTGTGACTTTAGTATCTCACTCATTTCTTGGCTGTCATCTGTGTATGTGCCATCCTGCCTCAGCAGCGGCCCGATACCGTATATTGTTTTTCCCTTAGATTTGGCATACGAGAAGAAGTATTTTGTTTTTTTCAATTTTCTTTATGGGTTTTAGTTCTTCCTGTGATTCTTGTCTCCTCTAAGATTCCTTCAGTTTAAGTTCGATATTTGCAATTTCATTGACTAGTGCCTCCCTTTGTATTTCAGATATATTGACCCCACTCAGTAGTTCTGTGACTCTTCATCTTTGTCTGTATAGGGAGCGTCTCTCTCTTTCTAGTTTACATCTTCTCTTTCTTAATGGAATGTGTCTTGAGCAGATCTCAAGAGCCACAGAATTCTTTTTTTTTCAAGGCAGATGTTCGGATCCGTGATGTTTAGAATATTTTCCCAGCTTGTTTCATTTAGGTCATAGTTGACTTAATTCCATTATATGTTTTTGTTATTGAAATTGAATTTTGTGAAGACACCTTCATAACTGCTCACATTTTGCTGGTCAGGAGCCCTGTACATACATGTCTGTACCTCTACGATGATGTGATCTGAGTATATTGTCTTTGATACAGTTATATTACTTATCAGATCATCATTGTTAGTGAAGATGAGGTCCAGTGTATTTTCTAGTCTTGTTGGCTCTAATATTTGCTGGTTTAAGGTGAATTTGGTGCAGAGATTTAATAGTTCGTGTGTGTGTGAATTTTCATCTGAGCTGCAGCCTCCTGGGATGATCTCTGCTAAAACATTGGTTGCTATATTCCTCCATTTTAGGTGTCTCAAGTTGAAATCCCCCAGTAGTAAGATGTTTGGGGCAGGAGTTGGGAGATTTTCCAGACAGTGGTCAAATTTCTCAAGCTGCTCCTGGAGTTGCTGGGAAGTTGTATCTGGAGGCTTGTATACTTCCACAATGACAAGGTTTTGGTTCTCGATCTTTACCACCAAATCTTCAACTACATCATTTGAGGTGTTTAGTAGTTCTGTGCAAATGAGCGACTCTGTGACATACAGGCCAAACCCCCCCCCCCCCTTGTTGCCTGTTTAGTCTGTCACATGGGAATAGGTTATAACCTGGGATCCATATTTCGCTGTCATAATGATCCTTTATGTGGGTCTCTGTGAATGCTGTAAACATTGCATTTGACTCCATGAGGAGTCCCTTGATGTAAGGAATTTTTTTTTTTGACTGGTTTAGACCCTGTATGTATGCAAAGACAAATGTCGTATTTGTGGAATTTAGTTTTTTTGTATTTGCTGGCTCTAATATCTGTTGTTCTGGGGTAGAGGCCAATGTCTGTGCCTCTGCTCCAGAAGTGTTTTCAGTTGGTGTAGGATTATTGTGGTAAGAAGAGCTCACTCGAGCAAAGCAAAGTTACTGGTTATGGGCAATTTCAACCACAGGGAGATTGGGAAAACCTGGAGCCACACGGGGGTCCTGAAACATGGAGAGCCAAGATGATGGATGTGGTACTGGAAAACCTCATGCACCAATATGTTAAGGACACTACCAGAGTGACAGGTGAGGCTGAACCAGCAAGACTGGACCTTGTGTTCACCCTGAGTAGCTTGGTCATTGAGGACATCACATGTGAAAGGCCCCTCGGAGCTAGTGATCACATGGTTCTGTGCTCTGAATACATAGGAAAGTTATAAGTGGAGAGGAAGGCAGGAGTAGAATGGGAAAAGCCTTATTATAAAAGGGGAGACTACACAGGTATGAGGAACTTCCTGCAGGAGGTTCAGTGGGAAAGAGAATTGGTAGGAAAGTCAGTAAACGAAATGATGGAATATGTAACAACAAAATGCAAGGAGGAGGAAAGTGCACCAGAGAATGGAAAAAGTACAGAAGGCAAAGGACCCAGGAAAATAAGGAGATTAGTCGAAGAGTCAGAAACGAGTATGCACAGATAAGGAGGGAGACCCAGCGACAGTACGAAAATGACATAGTATCGAAAGTCAAGTCTGACCCAAAACTTTTGTATGGCCACATCAGGTGGAAGACAACAGTCAAGAACCAGGTAATCAGGCTGAGAAAGGAAGGTGGGGAACTCCCAAGAGACGACCAACACGAGATTCAAGGAAGTATTTACAGTGGAGACAGGAAGGACTCTGGGAACACAGAACAGAGGCGGACACCAACAAGGGAAATACCAGCAAGTATTGGATGAAATTCACACAACCGAGGAGGAGGTGAAAAAGCTGCTAAGTGACCTTGATTCGTCAAAGGCAGTGGGACTGGACATCTCTCAGTGCGCCCTTAAAGAGGGAGCAGAGATGCTGTGTGTGCCACTAACCACAATTTTCAACACATCCCTTCAAACTGGGCAAATACCTGAGGTATGGAAGACGGCAAATGTAGTCCCCATATTTAAGAAAGGAAACAGAAATGAGGCACTAAACTACAGACCTGTGTCTCTGACATGTATAGTATGCAAAGTCATGGAGACGATTATCAGGAGGAGAGTGGTGGAACACCTGGAACGGAACAAGATTGCGAGTGATAACCAGCATGGATTCAGGGAAGGCATATCCTGTGTTACAAACCTACTGAAATTCTATGACAAGGTAACAGAAGTAAGACACGAGAGAGAGGGGTGGGTTGATTGCATTTTCTTGGACTGCAAGAAGGCCATTGACAGAGTTCCTCAAAAGAGATCAGTGCAGAACTTAAAGGATCAGGCATGTATAACAGGGAGGGCACTGCAATGGATCAGAGAATAACTGACAGGGAGGCAACAACGAGTCATGGTACATGATGAGGTATCACAGTGGGCGCCTGTGATGAGCGGGGTCCCACAGGGGTCAGTCCTAGAACCAGTGCTATTTTTGGTATATGTGAATGACATGGTGGAAGGGATAGACTCGGAAGTGTCCCTATTCACAGATGATGTGAAGTTAATGAGGAGAATTAAATGTGATAAGAGTCAGGCAGGACTACAAGAAGACCTGGACACCCTGGACGCATGGTCCAGCAATTGGCTACTCGAATTTAACTCTGCCAAATGCAAAGTCATGGAGATCGGGGAAGGGCAAAGAAACTGCAGACAGAGTATAGTCTAGGTGGCCAAAGACTGCAAAGCTCACTTAAGGAAAAAGATCTTGGGGTGAGTATAACACCGAGCATGTCTCCGGAAGCACACATCAACCAGATAACTGCTGCAGCATAGGGGCGCCTGGCAAACCTGAGAACAGCATTCCGATACCTTAGTAAGGAATCGTTCAAGACACTGTACACCGTGTATGTCAGGCCCATACTGGTGTATGCAGCACCTGTTTGGAACCCACACTTGATGAAGCTCGTCAAGAAACTAGAGAAAGTACAAAGGTTTGCGACAAGGTTAGTTCCAGAGCTAAGGGGAATGTCCTATGAAGAAAGATTAAGGGAAATCGGCCTGACGACACTGGAGGACAGGAGGGTCAGGGGAGACATGATAATGACATATAAAATACTGCGTGGAATAGACAAGGTGGACAAAGACAGGATGTTCCAGGGAGGGGACACAGAAACAAGAGGCCACAATTGGAAGTTGAAGACACAAATGAGTCAGAGAGATATTAGGAAGTATTTCTTCAGTCATAGAGTTGTAAGGCAGTGGAATAGCCTAGAAAATGACGTAGTGGAGGCAGGAACCATACACAGTTTTAAGACGAGGTTTGATAAAGCTCATGGAGCGGGGGGAGAGAGAGGGCCCAGTAGCAACCGGTGAAGAGGGGGGGCCAGGAGCTGAGACTCGACCCCTGCAACCACAAATAGGTGAGTACAAATAGGTGAGTACACACACACACACACACACACACAAGGTGGTTATTGCAGTGATGTATAATCCACCACAGAACTGCAGGAGGCCAAGAGAGGAATATGAAGAGAGCAACAGAGCAATGGTGGACACACTTGGTGAGGTGGCAAGAAGAGCTCACTCCAGCAGAGCAAAGTTGCTGGTTATGGGCGATTTCAACCACAGGGAGATTGACTGGAAAAACCTGGAGCCACATGGGGGTCCCGAAACATGGAGAGCCAGGATGTTGGACGTGGTGCTGGAAAACCTTATGCACCAACATGTTAAGGACACTACCAGAGTGAGAGGGGAGGATGAACCAGCAAGATTGGACCTTGTGTTCACCCTGGGCAGCTCAGACATTGAGGACATCAAGTATGAGAGTCCCCTAGGAGCTAGCGACCACGTGGTTCTGTGCTTTGAATATATAGTAGAGCTGGAAGTGGAGAGAATAACAGGAGTTGAATGGGAAAAGCCTGACTATAAAAGAGGGGACTACATAGGGTTGAAGAACTTCCTGCGGGAGGTCCAGTGGGACAGAGAACTGGCAGGAAAGCCAGTAAATGAAATGATGGAATATGTAACAACAAAATGCAAGGAGGCAGTGGAAAGGTTTATTCCCAAGGGCAACAGTAACAACGGGAAGACCAGAACGAGCCCCTGGTTTACCCGACGGTGTAAGGAGGCAAAAACAAAGTGCAATAGAGAATGGAAAAAGTACAGAAGGCAGAGAACACATGAAAATAGGGAGCTCAGTCGTAGAGCCAGGAACTAGTATGCACAGGTAAGGAGGGAGGCCCAGCGGCAGTATGAAAATGACATAGCATCGAGAATCAAGACTGACCCGAAACTGTTGTATAGCCACATCAGGAGGAAGAGAACAGTCAAAGACCAGGTGATCAGATTAAGGACAGAAGGTGGAGAACTCACAAGAAATGATCAGGAGGTATGTGAGGAGCTGAACAGGAGATTTAAGGAAGTTTTTACAGTAGAGACAGGAAGGGCTGTGGGAAGACAGCACAGAAGGGAACATCAAGAGGGAATATACCAACAAGTGTTGGATGACATACGAACAACTGAGGAGGAGGTGAAGAAGCTCTTAAGTGACCTTGACACCTCAAAGGTGATGGGACCGGACAACATCTCCCCATGGGTCCTTAGAGAAGAAGCAGAGATGCTGTGTGTGCCTCTAACCACAATCTTCAACACATCCCTTGAAACTGGGCAACTACCTGAGAAATGGAAGACAGTAAATGTAGTCCCCATATTTAAGAAAGGAAACAGAAACGAGGCACTAAACTACAGACCTGTGTCTCTGACATGTATTGTGTGCAAAGTCATGGAGAAGATTATCAGGAGGAGAGTGGTGGAACACCTGGAACGGAACAAGATTATAAATGAAAACCAGCATGGGTTCATGGAAGGCAAATCCTGTGTCACAAACCTTCTGGAGTTTTATGACAAGGTAACAGAAGTAAGACACGAGAGAGAGGGGTGGGTTGATTGCATTTTCCTGGACTGCAGAAAGGCCTTTGACACAGTTCCTCACAAGAGATTAGTGCAGAAGCTGGAGGATCAGGCGCATGTAACAGGGAGGGCACTGAAATGGATAAGGGAATACCTGACAGGGAGGCAACAACGAGGCATGGTACGTGAAGAGGTATCACAGTGGGCGCCTGTGACGAGCGGGGTCCCACAGGGGTCAGTTCTAGGACCAGTGCTATTTTTGATATATGCGAACGACATGATGGAAGGAATAGACTCTAAAGTGCCCCTATTCGCAGATGATGTGAAGTTGATGAGAAGAATTAAATCGGATGAGGATGAGGAAGGACTGCAAAGAGACCTGGACAGGCTGGACAGAAACTGGCTTCTCGAATTCAATCCTGCCAAATGCAAAGTCATGAAGATTGGGGAGGGGCAAAGAAGACTGCAGACAGAGTATAGGCTAGGTGGACAAAGACTACAGACCTCACTCAGGGAGAAAGATCTTGGGGTGACCATAACACCGAGCACGTCACCAGAGGCACACATCAACCAAATAACTGCTGCAGCATACGGGCGCCTGGCAAACCTGAGAATAGCGTTCCGATACCTTAATAAGGAATCGTTCAAGACACTGTACACTGTGTATGTTAGGCCCATACTGGAGTATGCAGCACCAGTCTGGAACCCACACCTGGCAGTCTTCAAGCTGGCACTGGACAAGCACCTAAAGTCGGTACCTGACCAGCTGGGCTGTGGCTCGTAAGTTGGATTGCGTGCAGCCAGCATTAACAGCCTGGTTGATCAGGCTCTGATCCACCAGGAGGCCTCGTCACAGACTGGGCCGCGGGGGCGTTGACCCCCGGAATTCTCTCCAGGTAAACACCTGGTCAAGCACGTCAAGAAGTTAGAGAAAGTACAAAGGTTTGCAACAAAGCTAGTCCAAGAGCTCAGGGGAATGTAATACGAGGAAAGGTTGAGGGAAATCGGACTGACGACACTGGAGGACAGAAGGGTCAGGGGAGACATGATAACGACATACAAGATACTGCGGGGAATAGACAAGGTGGACAGAGACAGGATGTTCCAGAGAGGAGACACAGGGACAAGGGGTCACAACTGGAAGATGAAGACTCAGACGAGTCACAGGGATGTTAGGAAGTATTTCTTCACTCATTGAGTCGTCAGGAAGTGGAATAGCCTAGCAAGTGAAGTAGTGGAGGCAGGAACCATACATAGTTTTAAGAAGAGGTATGACGAAGCTCAGGAAGCAGAGAGGGAGAGGACCTAGTAGCGATCAGTGAAGAGGCGGGGCCAGGAGCTGAGTTTCGACCCCTGCAACCACAATTAGGTGAGTACACACTCACATACACAAACACACAGTGAATGACCTAGTAGCGACCAGTGAAGAGGCGGGGCCAGGAGCTTGGACTCAACCCCTGCAACCTCAACTAGGTGAGTACACACATACACACACACACACACTTGAAGGGGAGAAAACGACCGATCAAGCTGATTTTCAGGACAGAAACAGTGTGGAACAGGATCCTCCAAGAGAAACCACGGTTGAAATACTCGGAAGAGTACAAGAGGGTGTTCCTAGACAGAGACAGAACACAAACAGAATGGCAGCAGATGAGGGAGAGGACAAAAAGTGAAAGGAGCTAGGAAGGAGACAAGGATGGAACCAGCAGAGGTCAGTCAGAGCAGAACAGAGCAGCAAGGGCAAGCACACACAGAACCATCCGCAGATCCCCACAACCCATCACACCATCCCAACACAAACTACAGTCCATACTCACAGCTTCCACCCAACACTCAGCTATAGAATCCCACAGTACACTACCAGGTCTCTCACTCTCACAGACCCCCCAAAACCACAGTGTTGGAAAGGAAACTGAAGGCATGGTACACAAAAGCTGATGGAATAACAAATAAGTGGGAAGAGTGGCACGAAAGAGCCGAAGAGGCATCACCGGAGATCATAGCTCTCACAGAAACCAAGCTAACAGGTATAATAACAGATGCCATGTTTCCAACGGTGGCCTGGTGGCTAAAGCTCCCGCTTCACACACGGAGGGCCCGGGTTCGATTCCCGGCGGGTGGAAACATTCGACACGTTTCCTTACACCTGTTGTCCTGTTCACCTAGCAGCAAATAGGTACCTGGGTGTTAGTCGACTGGTGTGGGTCGCATCCTGGGGGACAAGATTAAGGACCCCAATGGAAATAAGTTAGACAGTCCTCGATGACGCACTGACTTTCTTGGGTTATCCTGGGTGGCTAACCCTCCGGGGTTAAAAATCCGAACGAAATCTTATCTTATCTTATCTTATCAGATCCTGAGGAAAGACAGAGGGAACAGCGGGGTGGAGGAGTGGCACTGTTGATCAAAAATCGATGGAATTTTGATGAACTGGAGAGAGGAGACAGTGGAGAAGCAAGAGATTACATAGTAGGAATGCTTCAGTCTGGAGGTCCCAAGGTGGTAATTGTAGTGATGTATAACCCACCACAGAACAGCAGGAGGCCAAGACAAGAGTATGACAAGAGCAATAGAGCAATGGTTGACACACTGGCTGCAGTGGCCAGAAGAGCTCATGCATGCAGGGCAAAGCTACTGATCATGGGTGACTTTAACCACAAGGAAATCGATTGGGAGAACTTGGAGCCACATGGGGGCCAAGATACATGGAGAGCTAAGATGATGGAGGTGGTACTGGAAAACTTCATGCACCACCACGTAAGGGACACTACAAGAGAGAGAGAGGAGAGGATGAACCAGCGAGACTGGACCTAGTATTCACATTGAGTAGTGCAGATATTGAGGACATCACATATGAAAGACCCCTTGGGGCCAGCGATCATGTGGTTTTAAGCTTCGAATACACGAGCTGCAAGTGGAGGAGGAAGCAGGAAGGCCAGGATGAATGAAGCCAAACTACAAGAAACGGGACTACACAGGAATGAGGAACTTCCTGAACGGGGTTCAGTGGGACAGAGAACTGGCAGGGAAGCCAGTTAATGAGATGATGGAATATGTAGCAACAAAATGCAAGGAGGCTGAGGAGAGGTTTGTACCCAAGGGTAACAGGAATAATGAAAAAGCCAGGATGAGCCCATGGTTCACCCAAAGGTGCAGGGAGGCAAAAACCAAGTGTGCTAGGGAATGGAAGAAATATAGAAGGCAAAGGACCCAGGAGAATAAGGAGAGCAGTCGTAGAGCCAGAAATGAATATGCACAGATAAGAAGGGAGGCCCAAAGACAATATGAAAACGACATAGCAGCGAAAGCCAAATCTGACCCGAAACTGTTGTACAGCCACATCAGGAGGAAAACAACAGTTAAGGACCAGGTAATCAGACTAAGGAAGGAAGGAAGGAGGAGAGACAACAAGAAATGACCGTGAAGTATGCGAGGAACTCAACAGGAGATTCAAAGAAGTGTTCACAGAGGAGACAGAAGGGGCTCCAGAAAGACGGAGAGGTGGGGTACACCACCAAGTGCTGGACACAGTACACACCACCGAGGAAGAAGTGAAGAGGCTTCTGAGTGAGCTAGATACCTCAAAGGCAATGGGGCCAGATAACATCTCCCCATGGGTATTGAGAGAGGGAGCAGAGGCGCTATGTGTACCCCTAACAACAATATTCAATACATCTATCGAAACAGGGAGATTGCCTGAGGTATGGAAGACAGCAAATGTAGTCCCAATCTTTAAAAAAGGAGACAGACATGAAGCATTAAACTACAGACCAGTGTCACTGACATGTATAGTATGCAAAGTCATGGAGAAGATTATCAGGAGAAGAGTGGTGGAACACCTAGAAAGGAATGATCTCATCAACAGCAACCAACATGGTTTCAGGGACGGGAAATCTTGTGTCACAAACCTACTGGAGTTCTATGACATGGTGACAGCAGTAAGACAAGAGAGAGAGAGGGGTGGGTGGATTGCATTTTCTTGGACTGAAAGAAGGCGTTTGACACAGTTCCACACAAGAGATTAGTGCAAAAACTGGAGGACCAAGCAGGGATAACAGGGAAGGCACTACAATGGATCAGGGAATACTTGTCATGAAGACAGCAGCGAGTCATGGTAAGAGGCGAGGTGTCAGAGTGGGCACCTGTGACCAGCGGGGTTCAACAGGGGTCAGTCCTAGGACCAGTGCTGTTTCTGGTATTTGTGAACGACATGACGGAAGGAATAAACTCCGAAGTGTCCCTGTTTGCAGATGACGTGAAGTTGATGAGAAGAATTCATTCGATCGAAGACCAGGCAGAACTACAGAGGGATCTGGACAGGCTGCAGACCTGGTCTAGCAATTGGCTACTGGAGTTCATCCCCACCATGTGCAAAGTCAAGAAGATTGGGGAAGGGCAAAGAAGACCGCAGACGGAGTACAGTCTAGGGGGCCAGAGACTACAAACCTCACTCAAGGAAAAAGATCTTGGGGTGAGTATAACACCAGGCACATCTCCTGAAGCGCACATCAATCAAATAACTGCTGCAGCATATGGGCGCCTAGCAAACCTCAGAACAGCATTCCGACATCTTAATAAGGAATCATTCAGGACCCTGTACACCGTGTACGTTAGGCCCATATTGGAGTATGCGGCACCAGTTTGGAACCCACACCTAGCCAAGCACGTAAAGAAACTAGAGAAAGTGCAAAGGTTTGCAACAAGACTAGTCCCAGAGCTAAGAGGTATGTCCTACGAGGAGAGGTTAAGGGAAATCAACCTGACGACACTGGAGGACAGGAGAGATAGGGGGACATGATAACGACATACAAAATACTGAGAGGAATTGACAAGGTGGACAAAGACAGGATGTTCCAGAGATTGGACACAGTAACAAGGGGACACAGTTGGAAGTTGAAGACACAGATGAATCACAGGGATGTTAGGAAGTATTTCTTCAGTCACAGAGTAGTCAGTAAGTGGAATAGTTTGGGAAGCGATGTAGTGGAGGCAGGATCCATACATAGCTTTAAGCAGAGGTATGATAAAGCTCACGGTTCAGAGAGGGTGACCTAGTAGCGATCAGTGAAGAGGCAGGGGCCAGGAGCTCGGACTCGACCCCCGCAACCTCAACTAGGTGAGTAACTAGGTGAGTACACACACCAGTACCAACAATACCACCAGTCCAATGACATTCTTCTTTGGAAATATACAGGGTCTAAAGCCAGCAACAAACAACAAAATACCTTTCATCCGTGGACTGCTTGCAGAGGCAAAGGCAATGTTCGCGGCTTTCACTGAGACCCACATAAAGGATCACTTGGACAACGAAATATGGATCCCAGGTTACAACCTATACAGATGTGACAGAGTGAACAGGCAAAAGGGGGGGGGGGTTGGCCTGTACATTGCAGAGTCACTTGTTTGCACAGAACTGCTTAATGCCTCAAATGACGTAGTGGAAGTTTTAGCAGTAAAGGTCGAGAACCAAAACCTAGTCATTGTGGTAGTCTACAAGCCTCCAGATGCAACATCCCAACAATTCCAGGAACAGCTGTTAAAAATTGACCACTGTCTGGAAAATCTTCCAGCTCCTGCACCCAACATCTTGCTCCTGGGGGATTTCAACTTAAGGCACCTAAAATGGAGGAATATAGCAAATAATATTGTTGCAGTAATAACACCAGGAGGCAGCTCTGATGAAAACTCACACTCACACGAGCTTTTAAATCTCTGCACAAAATTCAATTTAAACCAGCAAATAATAGAGCCTACTAGACTGGAGAATACACTAGACCTCATCTTCACTAACAATGATGATCTGATAAGAAATGTCACCATATCAAAAACAATATACTCAGATCACAACATAATTGAGGTTCAGACATGTATGCGTGGAGCCCCAGACCGACATAATGAGACTAGTCACGAGGGAGCATTCACCAAATTCAACTTCAATAACAAAAACATAAAGTGGGACCAAGTAAACCAAGTCCTAACCGATATAAGCTGGGAAGATATACTAAGCAACACAGACCCAAACTTATGCCTAGAACAGATTAACTCGGTGGCACTCGATGTATGCACAAGACTTATTCCTCTAAGAAAAAGGAGGAGTAGATGTAAAATAGAAAGAGACAGGCGCTCCCTTTACAGGCGACGGAAAAGAATAACAGAACGGCTAAAAGAGGTCAATATATCTGAAATGCGTAGGGAGACACTGGTCAGAGAAATAGCAAACATCGAACTTAAGCTAAAGGAATCTTATAGGAGTCAGGAATCGCGGGATGAACTAAAAGCCATAAATGAAATCGAAAGAAACCCAAAGTATTTCTTCTCCTATGCCAAATCAAAGTCGAGAACAACGTCCAGTATTGGGCCCCTACTTTTGCTGCACACTAACAGCACCTTTCAAGGCAGGTGAAATTGCCGACCTAGAAAATGTACAGAGAACTTTCACGGCGCGCATAACGGAGATAAAACACCTCAATTATTGGGAGCGCTTGAGGTTCCTAAACCTGTATTCCCTGGAACGCAGGAGGGAGAGATACATGATTATATACACCTGGAAAATCCTAGAGGGACTAGTACCGAACTTGCACACGAAAATCACCCACTACGAAAGCAAAAGACTTGGCAGACGATGCACCATCCCCCCAATGAAAAGCAGGGGTGTCACTAGCACGTTAAGAGACCATACAATAAGTGTCAGGGGCCCGAGACTGTTCAACTGCCTCCCAGCACACATAAGGGGGATTACCAACAGACCCCTGGCAGTCTTCAAGCTGGCACTGGACAAGCACCTAAAGTCAGTTCCGGATCAGCCGGGCTGTGGCTCGTATGTTGGTTTGCGTGCAGCCAGCAGCAACAGCCTGGTTGATCAGGCTCTGATCCACCAGGAGGCCTGGTCTCAGACCGGGCCGCGGGGGCGTTGACCCCCGGAACTCTCTCCAGGTAAACTCCAGGTAAACAAGATGGGTCCTACACAGATGACAGCAAGGAAATGAGTGAGCTACTCAAGTCCCAATATGACTCAGTTTTTAGCAAGCCGCTAACCAGACTGAGAGTCGAAGATCAAAATTAATTTTTTTATGAGAGAGCCACAAAATTTGGTTAACACAAGCCTATCCGATGTTATCCTGACGCCAAATGACTTCGAACAGGCGATAAATGACATGGCCATGCACTCTGCCTCAGGGCCAGACTCATGGAACTCTGTATTCATCAAGAACTGCAAGAAGTCCCTATCACGAGCCTTTTCCATCCTATGGAGAGGGAGCATGGACACGGGGGTCGTCCCACAGTTACTAAAAACAACAGACATAGCCCCACTCCACAAAGGGGGCAGTAAAGCAACAGCAAAGAACTACAGACCAATAGCACTAACATCCCATATCATAAAACTCTTTGAAAGGGTCCTAAGAAGCAAGATCACCACCCATCTAGAAACCCATCAGTTACACAACCCAGGGCAACACGGGTTTAGAACAGGTCGCTCCTGTCTGTCTCAACTATTGGATCACTACGACAAGGTCCTAGATGCACTACCTGGAGTTTACCTGGAGAGAGTTCCGGGGGTCAACGCCCCCGCGGCCCGGTCTGAGACGAGGCCTCCTGGTGGATCAGAGCCTGATCAACCAGGCTGTTGCTGCTGGCTGCACGCAAACCAACATACGAGCCACAGCCCGGCTGATCCGGAACTGACTTTAGGTGCTTGTCCAGTGCCAGCTTGAAGACTGCCAGGGGTCTGTTGGTAATCCCCCTTATGTGTGCTGGGAGGCAGTTGAACAGTCTCGGGCCCCTGACACTTATTGTATGGTCTCTTAACGTGCTAGTGACACCCCTGCTTTTCATTGGGGGGATGGTGCATCGTCTGCCAAGTCTTTTGCTTTCGTAGTGGGTGATTTTCGTGTGCAAGTTCGGTACTAGTCCCTCTAGGATTTTCCAGGTGTATATAATCATGTATCTCTCCCTCCTGCGTTCCAGGGAATACAGGTTTAGGAACCTCAAGCGCTCCCAATAATTGAGGTGTTTTATCTCCGTTATGCGCGCCGTGAAAGTTCTCTGTACATTTTCTAGGTCGGCAATTTCACCTGCCTTGAAAGGTGCTGTTAGTGTGCAGCAATATTCCAGCCTAGATAGAACAAGTGACCTGAAGAGTGTCATCATGGGCTTGGCCTCCCTAGTTTTGAAGGTTCTCATTATCCATCCTGTCATTTTTCTAGCAGATGCAATTGATACAATGTTATGGTCCTTGAAGGTGAGATCCTCCGACATGATCACTCCCAGGTCTTTGACGTTGGTGTTTCGCTCTATTTTGTGGCCAGAATTTGTTTTGTACTCTGATGAAGATTTAATTTCCTCATGTTTACCATATCTGAGTAATTGAAATTTCTCATCGTTGAACTTCATATTGTTTTCTGCAGCCCACTGAAAGATTTGGTTGATGTCTGCCTGGAGCTTTGCAGTGTCTGCAATGGAAGACACTGTCATGCAGATTCGGGTGTCATCTGCAAAGGAAGACACGGTGCTGTGGCTGACATCCTTGTCTATGTCGGATATAAGGATGAGGAACAAGATGGGAGCGAGTACTGTGCCTTGTGGAACAGAGCTTTTCACCGTAGCTGCCTCGGACTTTACTCTGTTGACGACTACTCTCTGTGTTCTGTTAGTGAGGAAATTATAGATCCATCGACCGATTTTTCCTGTTATTCCTTTAGCACGCATTTTGTGCGCTATTACGCCATGGTCACACTTGTCGAAGGCTTTTGCAAAGTCTGTATATATTACATCTGCATTCTTTTTGTCTTCTAGTGCATTTAGGACCTTGTCGTAGTGGTCCAATAGTTGAGACAGACAGGAGCGACCTGTTCTAAACCCATGTTGCCCTGGGTTGTGTAACTGATGGGTTTCTAGATGCGTGGTGATCTTGCTTCTTAGGACCCTTTCAAATATTTTTATGATATGGGATGTTAGTGCTATTGGTCTGTAGTTCTTTGCTGTTGCTTTACTGCCCCCTTTGTGGAGTGGGGCTATGTCTGTTGTTTTTAGTAACTGTGGGACGACCCCCGTGTCCATGCTCCCTCTCCATAGGATGGAAAAGGCTCGTGATAGGGGCTTCTTGCAGTTCTTGATGAACACAGAGTTCCATGAGTCTGGCCCTGGGGCAGAGTGCATGGGCATGTCATTTATCGCCTGTTCGAAGTCATTTGGCGTCAGGATAACATCGGATAGGCTTGTGTTAATCAAATTTTGTGGTTCTCTCATAAAAAATTCATTTTGATCTTCGACTCTCAGTCTGGTTAGCGGCTTGCTAAAAACTGAGTCATATTGGGACTTGAGTAGCTCACTCATTTCCTTGTTGTCATCTGTGTAGGACCCATCTTGTTTAAGTAGGGGCCCAATACTGGACGTTGTTCTCGATTTTGATTTGGCATAGGAGAAGAAATACTTTGGGTTTCTTTCGATTTCATTTATGGCTTTTAGTTCTTCCCGCGATTCCTGACTCCTAAAGGATTCTTTTAGCTTAAGTTCGATGCTTGCTATTTCTCTGACCAGTGTCTCCCTACAAAGACAAAAAGAATACAGAGTAAAGTCCGAGGCAGCTACGGTGAAAAGCTCTGTTCCACAAGGCACAGTACTCGCTCCCATCTTGTTCCTCATCCTCATATCCGACATAGACAAGGATGTCAGCCACAGCACCGTGTCTTCCTTTGCAGATGACACTCGAATCTGCATGACAGTGTCTTCCATTGCAGACACTGCAAGGCTCCAGGCAGACATTGCTGACACTGCAAGGCTCCAGGCAGACATTGCAGACACTGCAAGGCTCCAGGCAGACATTGCTGACACTGCAAGGCTACACGCAGACATTGCAGACACTGCAAGGTTCCAGGCAGACATTGCAGACACTGCAAGGCTCCAGGCAGACATTGCAGACACTGCAAGGCTCCAGGCAGACATTGCAGACACTGCAAGGTTCCAGGCAGACATTGCAGACACTGCAAGGCTCCAGGCGGACATCAACCAAATCTTTCAGTGGGCTGCAGAAAACAATATGAAGTTCAACGATGAGAAATTTCAATTACTCCGATATGGTAAACACGAGGAAATTAAATCTTCATCAGAGTACAAAACAAATTCTGGCCACAAAATAGAGCGAAACACCAACGTCAAAGACCTGGGAGTGATCATGTCGGAGGATCTCACCTTCAAGGACCATAACATTGTATCAATCGCATCTGCTAGAAAAATGACAGGATGGATAATGAGAACCTTCAAAACAAGGGAGGCCAAGCCCATGATGTCACTCTTCAGGTCGCTTGTTCTATCTAGGCTGGAATATTGCTGCACACTAACAGCACCTTTCAAAGCAGGTGAAATTGCTGACCTAGAAAATGTACAGAGAACTTTCACGGCGCGCATAACGGAGATAAAACACCTCAATTACTGGGAGCGCTTGAGGTTCCTAAAACTGTATTCCCTGGAACGCAGGAGGGAGAGATACATGATTATATACACCTGGAAAATTCTAGAGGGACTAGTACCGAACTTGCACACGAAAATCACTCACTACGAAAGCAAAAGACTTGGCAGACGATGCAACATCCCCCCAATGAAAAGCAGGGGTGTCACTAGCACGTTAAGAGACCATACAATAAGTGTCAGGGGCCCGAGACTGTTCAACTGCCTCCCAGCATACATAAGGGGGATTACCAACAGACCCCTGGCAGTCTTCAAGCAGGCACTGGACAAGCACCTAAAGTCGGTTCCTGACCAGCCAGGCTGTGGCTCGTACGTTGGTTTGCGTGCAGCCAGCAGCAACAGCCTGGTTGATCAGGCTCTGATCCACCAGGAGGCCTGGTCACAGACCGGGCCGCGGGGGCGTTGACCCCCGGAACTCTCTTCAGGTAAACTCCAGGTAAACACAAACATACACAACACACGTACACACAAACATACACAACACACGTACACACAAACGTACACAACACACATACACACAAACATACACAACACACATACACACAAACATACACAACACACGTACACACAAACATACACAACACACGTACACACAAACATACACAACACACGTACACACAAACATACACAACACACGTACACACAAACATACACAACACACGTACACACAAACATACACAACACACGTACACACAAACATACACAACACACGTACACACAAACATACACATGTACACACAAACATACTCATGTAGACACAAACATACACATGTACACACAAACATACACATGTACACACAAACATACTCATGTAGACACAAACATACACATGTACACACAAACATACACATGTACACACAAACATACTCATGTAGACACAAACATACACATGTACACACAAACATACACAACACACGTACACACAAACATACACAACACACGTACACACAAACATACACAACACACGTACACACAAACATACACATGTACACACAAACATACTCATGTAGACACAAACATACACATGTACACACAAACATACACATGTACACACAAACATACTCATGTAGACACAAACATACACATGTACACACAAACATACACATGTACACACAAACATACACAACACACGTACACACAAACATACACATGTACACACAAACATACACAACACACGTACACACAAACATACAGAACAATTGGGTATCTTTACTGAGGAACGTTTCGCCACACAGTGGCTTCATCAGTCCATACATAGGAGAAACATGAAGAACAAGGGGAGAGTGAGGTAATCAGTCCATCAACCTTGAGTCGATGTGGTCAGTCCCTCAACCTTGAGTCGATGTGGTCAGTCCCTCAACCTTGAGTCGATGTGGTCAGTCCATCAACCTTGAGTCGATGTGGTCAGTCCATCAACCTTGAGTCGATGTGGTCAGTCCCTCAACCTTGAGTCGATGTGGTCAGTCCCTCAACCTTGAGTCGATGTGGTCAGTCCCTCAACCTTGAGTCGATGTGGTCAGTCCATCAACCTTGAGTCGATGTGGTCAGTCCATCAACCTTGAGTCGATGTGGTCAGTCCCTCAACCTTGAGTCGATGTGGTCAGTCCCTCAACCTTGAGTCGATGTGGTCAGTCCCTCAACCTTGAGTCGATGTGGTCAGTCCATCAACCTTGAGTCGATGTGGTCAGTCCCTCAACCTTGAGTCGATGTGGTCAGTCCCTCAACCTTGAGTCGATGTGGTCAGTCCATCAACCTTGAGTCGATGTGGTCAGTCCATCAACCTTGAGTCGATGTGGTCAGTCCCTCAACCTTGAGTCGATGTGGTCAGTCCCTCAACCTTGAGTCGATGTGGTCAGTCCCTCAACCTTGAGTCGATGTGGTCAGTCCATCAACCTTGAGTCGATGTGGTCAGTCCATCAACCTTGAGTCGATGTGGTCAGTCCCTCAACCTTGAGTCGATGTGGTCAGTCCCTCAACCTTGAGTCGATGTGGTCAGTCCCTCAACCTTGAGTCGATGTGGTCAGTCCATCAACCTTGAGTCGATGTGGTCAGTCCCTCAACCTTGAGTCGATGTGGTCAGTCCCTCAACCTTGAGTCGATGTGGTCAGTCCATCAACCTTGAGTCGATGTGGTCAGTCCATCAACCTTGAGTCGATGTGGTCAGTCCCTCAACCTTGAGTCGATGTGGTCAGTCCCTCAACCTTGAGTCGATGTGGTCAGTCCCTCAACCTTGAGTCGATGTGGTCAGTCCATCAACCTTGAGTCGATGTGGTCAGTCCATCAACCTTGAGTCGATGTGGTCAGTCCCTCAACCTTGAGTCGATGTGGTCAGTCCATCAACCTTGAGTCGATGTGGTCAGTCCCTCAACCTTGAGTCGATGTGGTCAGTCCCTCAACCTTGAGTCGATGTGGTCAGTCCCTCAACCTTGAGTCGATGTGGTCAGTCCCTCAACCTTGAGTCGATGTGGTCAGTCCATCAACCTTGAGTCGATGTGGTCAGTCCCTCAACCTTGAGTCGATGTGGTCAGTCCCTCAACCTTGAGTCGATGTGGTCAGTCCCTCAACCTTGAGTCGATGTGGTCAGTCCATCAACCTTGAGTCGATGTGGTCAGTCCCTCAACCTTGAGTCGATGTGGTCAGTCCCTCAACCTTGAGTCGATGTGGTCAGTCCCTCAACCTTGAGTCGATGTGGTCAGTCCATCAACCTTGAGTCGATGTGGTCAGTCCCTCAACCTTGAGTCGATGTGGTCAGTCCCTCAACCTTGAGTCGATGTGGTCAGTCCCTCAACCTTGAGTCGATGTGGTCAGTCCCTCAACCTTGAGTCAATGTGGTCAGTCCATCAATCTTGAATAGAATACGACATAAGTGTGGAGAAGCAGCTTATATACCGCAGGTAGGAGAGGTGCAGCAGCCGTAGGTGGTGTCACATTTGTTCATTGTGGAAGTAGGTCGTGCCCAAGTAGGTCGTGCCCAAGTAGGTCGTGCCCAAGTAGGTCGTGCCCAAGTAGGTCGTGCCCAAGTAGGTCGTGCCCAAGTAGGTCGTGCCCAAGTAGGTCGTGCCCAAGTAGGTCGTGCCCAAGTAGGTCGTGCCCAAGTAGGTCGTGCCCCAGTAGGTCGTGCCCAAGGGTTAAGCAAGCGAAGAATTCCCAAGTATTAAGATGCCAAGAAGTTGCAGTGTCTGACAGGTTTGTGGATGAATGGTTCAGGGAACCGACACGTTGATAAATTACACACATGTGCAACTCAATAAACGTACACAAGAGTTGCACATGTTTCTATTTTATCAACGTGTCGGTTGTCTGAACCATTCATCTACACACACAAACATACACATGTACACACAAACATACACATGTACACACAAACATACACATGTACACACAAACATACACATGCACACACAAACATACACAACACATGTACACACAAACATACACAACACATGTACACACAAACATACACATGTACACACAAACATACACATGTACACACAAACATACACATGTACACACAAACATACACATGCACACAAACATACACAACACATGTACACACAAACATACACATGTACACACAAACATACACATGTACACACAAACATACACATGTACACACAAACATACACACGTACACACAAACATACACAACACATGTACACACAAACATACACATGCACACACAAACATACACAACACATGTACACACAAACATACACATGTACACACAAACATACACATGCACACACAAACATACACAACACGTGTACACACAAACATACACATGTACACACAAACATACACATGTACACACAAACATACACAACACATGTACACACAAACATACACATGCACACACAAACATACACAACACATGTACACACAAACATACACAACACATGTACACACAAACATACACATGTACACACAAACATACACATGTACACACAAACATACACATGTACACACAAACATACACATGTACACACAAACATACACAACACATGTACACACAAACATACACAACACATGTACACACAAACATACACATGTACACACAAACATACACAACACATGTACACACAAACATACACAACACATGTACACACAAACATACACAACACATGTACACACAAACATACACATGTACACACAAACATACACATGTACACACAAACATACACATGTACACACAAACATACACAACACATGTACACACAAACATACACAACACATGTACACACAAACATACACAACACATGTACACACAAACATACACAACACATGTACACACAAACATACACAACACATGTACACACAAACATACACATGTACACACAAACATACACATGTACACACAAACATACACATGTACACACAAACATACACAACATATGTACACACAAACATACACAACACATGTACACACAAACATACACAACACATGTACACACAAACATACACATGTACACACAAACATACACATGTACACACAAACATACACAACACATGTACACACAAACATACATATGTACACACAAACATACTCATGTACACACATGTGTTCCCATTTTCAAAAAAGGAGACAGAAAAGAGGCACTAAACTATAGACCTGTGTCATTGACGTGTATAGTATGCAAAATTATGGAGAAGATTATCAGGAGGAGAGTGGTGGAACACCTGGAACGGAACAGGTGTATAAATGCCAACCAGCACGGATTCATGGAAGGCAAATCCTGTGTCACAAACCTTCTGGAGTTTTATGATAAAATAACAGAAGTAAGACAAGAGAGAGAGGGGTGGGTTGATTGCATCTTCTTGGACTGCAAGAAGGCCTTTGACACAGTTCCTCACAAGAGATTAGTGCAGAAGCTAGAGCATCAGGCGCATATAACAGGAAGGGCACTGCAATGGATCAGAGAATACCTGACAGGGAGGCAACAACGAGTCATGGTACGTAATGATGTATCACAGTGGGCACCTGTGACGAGCGGGGTCCCACAGGGGTCGGTCCTAGCACCAGTGCTATTTTTGGTATATGTGAACGACATGACGGAAGGGTTAGATTCAGAAGTGTCCCTGTTTGCAGATGATGTGAAGTTAATGAGGAGAATTAAATCTGATGAGGACCAGGCAGGACTTCAAAGAGACCTGGACAGACTGGACACCTGGTCCAGCAAATGGCTTCTCGAATTTAATCCTGCCAAATGCAAAGTCATGAAGATAGGGGAAGGGCACAGAAGACCACAGACAGAGTATAGGCTAGGTGGCCAAAGACTGCAAACCTCACTCAAGGAGAAAGATCTTGGGGTGAGTATAACACCGAGCATGTCTCCGGAAGCACACATCAATCAGATAACTGCTGCAGCATATGGGCGCCTGGCAAACCTGAGAACAGCATTCCGATACCTTAGTAAGGAATCATTCAAGACACTGTACACCGTGTATGTCAGGCCCATACTGGAGTATGCAGCACCTGTTTGGAACCCGCACTTGATAAAGCACGTCAAGAAACTAGAGAAAGTACAAAGGTTTGCAACAAGGTTAGTTCCAGAGCTAAGGGGAATGTCCTATGAAGAAAGATTAAGGGAAATCGGCCTGACGACACTGGAGGACAGGAGGGTCAGGGGAGACATGATAACGACATATAAAATACTGCGTGGAATAGACAAGGTGGACAAAGACAGGATGTTCCAGGGAGGGGACACAGAAACAAGAGGCCACAATTGGAAGTTGAAGACACAAATGAGTCAGAGAGATAGTAGGAAGTATTTCTTCAGTCATAGAGTTGTAAGGCAGTGGAATAGCCTAGAAAATGACGTAGTGGAGGCAGGAACCATACACAGTTTTAAGACGAGGTTTGATAAAGCTCATGGAGCGGGGAGAGAGAGGGTCTAGTAGCAACCGGTGAAGAGGCGGGGCCAGGAGCTAGGACTCGACCCCTGCAACCACAAATAGGTGAGTACAAATAGGTGAGTACAAACATGCACGTGTACACACAAACATACACATGTGCACACAAACATACACATGTACACACAAACATACACATGTGCACACAAACATATTCATGTACACACAAACATACACATGTGCACACATACACATGTACACACAAACATACACATGTACACACAAACATACACATGTACACACAAACATACACATGTACACACAAACATACACACGTACACACAAACATACACATGTACACACAAACATACAAATGTACACACAAACATACACACGTACACACAAACATACACATGTACACAAACATACACATGTACACACAAACATACACATGTACACACAAACATACACATGTACACACAAACATACACATGTACACACAAACATACACATGTACACACAAACATACACATGTACACACAAACATACACATGTACACACAAACATACACATGTACACACAAACATACACATGTACACACAAACAAACACATGTGCAGATAAACATACACATGTACACACAAACATACACATGTACACACAAACATACACATGTACACACAAACATACACATGTACACACAAACATACACATGTACACACAAACATACACATGTACACACAAACATACACATGTACACACAAACATACACATGTACACACAAACATACACATGTACACACAAACATACACATGTACACACAAACATACACATGTACACACAAACATACACATGTACACACAAACATACAGATGTACACACAAACATATTCATGTACACACAAACATACACATGTACACACAAACATACAGATGTACACACAAACATACACATGTACACACAAACATACACATGTACACACAAACATACAGATGTACACACAAACATACACATGTACACACAAACATACAGATGTACACACAAACATACAGATGTACACACAAACATACAGATGTACACACAAACATACACAACACATAACGCACACAACATTCTTGAGGTGAAAGTGAGAGTGAGAGAGAAGTGTTGTCACCTCAGCTGCCTGAGGGAGACTGACCCTGCCATGGTACACGTACCCTCTCAAATGTCGTACCTAAGTGCCAGTGAAAGTGCTCTGGATCCAAGGATGTGGCTGCTGGGTCTTGCAGATCGTCTGTCTTGGATCAAACCCCCGTGGAATAATCGAGCTGTTGTGTCCGTGTCGTCCCCTACGGGTTTACCTCTTCCCTGATCTGACTATATTTCTGGAAATGTCGTGTGACCCTCACCCCGCTGCCATGGGATAGAAACTTTCACCTATCTATCAATTCTGTCTATTTTACCGCCGGTAAATGAGCAACATCCATCGGAAATATAATATTATACCGAATAGTTCCTTTATAAAGGCTTAATTTATGGACTAAATGGAGATAAACAAGGAACATTGGCGGCCATCTTGTGCACGCGCCCTTACGACACTATGACGTCACTGTGACGTCACGGGCAACGTTGGCCTGCCATTGGTCAGTCCCAACAACCTTGGGCTCCCATTGGCCGACGCTTTTTTCGCTGTATCTGGCCGCTGAAGAGGTTATAGCGAAAGTAAGTGAAGGTATATAAGGCGGTGCCAACCCTGCCCGGGCAGCTACAACCCTCCAGGACTCCTAAGTGACCCCCATACCCCCTTAAACAAGTGCTTTTGATCCAAGGTGGGTGAGCGACGCCATGTTTGTTTTCGTTCAAAATTCCCGACTCCCCCTTAGAAATTCAGGACATTTACCCTAAAACCCCCAGGAATCCACCAAAAAGGGAATTTTGAATGGATTTTAGCCTCTCTCGAAGAGAGACTCAAAAATCCCCACATTACCCATGGATTACTTCCGGCCACACATGTAAATATGCATATTTAAAACGAGTTAAAACGACTTTTGAGCTCTTCAGGAAATGACGACAGGAAAGTGAACCTGTTAACAGTACTGATAATCACCTTATTACTCCCGTTTGTTTCAACTCAACGGTAAAACAGTGAAACGAAGGTTGTGTGCCTTGATACTGTTCTTAGTGAAGGATACTGTAAGTGGTGGTGTGTCCTGGTACTGTTGTTGTTGGTGGTGTGTGCTGGTACTGTTGTTAGTGGTGGTGTGTCCTGGTACTGTTGTTAGTGGTGGTGTGTCCTGGTACTGTTGTTAGTGGTGGTGTGTCCTGGTACTGTTGTTGTTGGTGGTGTGTCCTGGTACTGTTGTTGTTGGTGGTGTGTCCTGGTACTGTTGTTAGTGGTGGTGTGTCCTGGTACTGTTGTTGTTGGTGGTGTGTGCTGGTACTGTTGTTGTTGGTGGTGTGTCCTGGTACTGTTGTTGTTGGTTGTGTGTCCTGGTACTGTTGTTAGTGGTGGTGTGTCCTGGTACTGTTGTTGTTGGTGGTGTGTCCTGGTACTGTTGTTGTTGGTTGTGTGTCCTGGTACTGTTGTTAGTGGTGGTGTGTCCTGGTACTGTTGTTGTTGGTGGTGTGTGCTGGTACTGTTGTTGTTGGTGGTTTGTCCTGGTACTGTTGTTGTTGGTTGTGTGTCCTGGTACTGTTGTTAGTGGTGGTGTGTCCTGGTACTGTTGTTGTTGGTGGTGTGTCCTGGTCCTGTTGTTGTTGGTTGTGTGTCCTGGTACTGTTGTTAGTGGTGGTGTGTCCTGGTACTGTTGTTGTTGGTGGTGTGTCCTGGTACTGTTGTTGTTGGTTGTGTGTCCTGGTACTGTTGTTAGTGGTGGTGTGTCCTGGTACTGTTGTTGTTGGTGGTGTGTGCTGGTACTGTTGTTGTTGGTGGTGTGTCCTGGTACTGTTGTTGTTGGTTGTGTGTCCTGGTACTGTTGTTAGTGGTGGTGTGTCCTGGTACTGTTGTTAGTGGTGGTGTGTCCTGGTACTGTTGTTGTTGGTTGTGTGTCCTGGTACTGTTGTTAGTGGTGGTGTGTCCTGGTACTGTTGTTGTTGGTGGTGTGTGCTGGTACTGTTGTTGTTGGTGGTGTGTCCTGGTACTGTTGTTGTTGGTTGTGTGTCCTGGTACTGTTGTTAGTGGTGGTGTGTCCTGGTACTGTTGTTGTTGGTGGTGTGTCCTGGTACTGTTGTTGTTGGTTGTGTGTCCTGGTACTGTTGTTAGTGGTGGTGTGTCCTGGTACTGTTGTTGTTGGTGGTGTGTCCTGGTACTGTTGTTGTTGGTTGTGTGTCCTGGTACTGTTGTTAGTGGTGGTGTGTCCTGGTACTGTTGTTGTTGGTGGTGTGTGCTGGTACTGTTGTTGTTGGTGGTGTGTCCTGGTACTGTTGTTGTTGGTTGTGTGTCCTGGTACTGTTGTTAGTGGTGGTGTGTCCTGGTACTGTTGTTAGTGGTGGTGTGTCCTGGTACTGTTGTTAGTGGTGGTGTGTCCTGGTACTGTTGTTAGTGGTGGTGTGTCCTGGTACTGTTGTTAGTGGTGGTGTGTCCTGGTACTGTTGTTAGTGGTGGAGTGTGCTGGTACTGTTGTTAGTGGTGGAGTGTCCTGGTACTGTTGTTAGTGGTGGTGTGTCCTGGTACTGTTGTTGTTGGTGGTGTGTCCTGGTACTGTTGATAGTGGTGGTGTGTCCTGATACTGTTGTTAGTGGTGGTGTGTGCTGGTACTGTTGTTAGTGGTGGTGTGTCCTGGTACTGTTGTTAGTGGTGGTGTGTGCTGGTACTGTTGTTAGTGGTGGAGTGTCCTGGTACTGTTGTTAGTGGTGGTGTGTCCTGGTACTGTTGTTAGTGGTGGTGTGTCCTGGTACTGTTGTTAGTGGTGGTGTGTCCTGGTACTGTTGTTGTTGGTGGTGTGTCCTGGTACTGTTGTTAGTGGTGGTGTGTCCTGGTACTGTTGTTAGTGGTGGTGTGTCCTGGTACTGTTGTTAGTGGTGGTGTGTCCTGGTACTGTTGTTGGTGGTGGTGTGTCCTGGTACTGTTGTTAGTGGTGGTGTGTCCTGGTACTGTTGTTGGTGGTGGTGTGTCCTGGTACTGTTGTTAGTGGTGGTGTGTCCTAGTACTGTTGTTAGTGGTGGTGCGTCCTGGTACTGTTGTTAGTGGTGGTGTGTCCTGGTACTGTTGTTAGTGGTGGTGTGTCCTAGTACTGTTGTTAGTGGTGGTGCGTCCTGGTACTGTTGTTAGTGGTGGTGTGTCCTGGTACTGTTGTTGTTGGTGGTGTGTCCTGGTACTGTTGTTAGTGGTGGTGTGTCCTGGTACTGTTGTTAGTGGTGGTGCGTCCTGGTACTGTTGTTGGTGGTGGTGCGTCCTGGTACTGTTGTTAGTGGTGGTGTGTCCTGGTACTGTTGTTAGTGGTGGTGTGTCCTAGTACTGTTGTTAGTGGTGGTGTGTCCTGGTACTGTTGTTAGTGGTGGTGTGTCCTGGTACTGTTGTTAGTGGTGGTGCGTCCTGGTACTGTTGTTAGTGATGTGGTGTCCTGGTACTGTTGTTAGTGGTGGTGTGTCCTGGTACTGTTGTTAGTGGTTTTGTGTCCTAGTACTGTTGTTAGTGGTGGTGTGTCCTGGTACTGTTGTTAGTGGTGGTGTGTCCTGGTACTGTTGTTAGTGGTGGTGCGTCCTGGTACTGTTGTTAGTGGTGGTGTGTCCTGGTACTGTTGTTAGTGGTGGTGTGTCCTGGTACTGTTGTTAGTGGTGGTGTGTCCTAGTACTGTTGTTAGTGGTGGTGCGTCCTGGTACTGTTGTTAGTGGTGGTGTGTCCTGGTACTGTTGTTGTTGGTGGTGTGTCCTGTTGTTGTTGGTGGTGTGTCCTGGTACTGTTGTTAGTGGTGGTGTGTCCTGGTACTGTTGTTAGTGGTGGTGTGTCCTGGTACTGTTGTTAGTGGTGGTGTGTCCTGGTACTGTTGTTAGTGGTGGTGTGTCCTGGTACTGTTGTTATTAATGGTGTGTCCTGGTACTGTTGTTAGTGGTGGTGTGTCCTGGTACTGTTGTTGTTAGTGGTGTGTCCTGGTACTGTTGTTAGTGGTGGTGTGTCCTGGTACTGTTGTTAGTGGTGGTGTGTCCTGGTACTGTTGTTGTTGGTGGTGTGTCCTGGTACTGTTGTTAGTGGTGGTGTGTCCTGGTACTGTTGTTAGTGGTGGTGCGTCCTGGTACTGTTGTTAGTGGTGGTGTGTCCTGGTACTGTTGTTGTTGGTAGTGTGTCCTGGTACTGTTGTTAGTGGTGGTGTGTCCTGGTACTGTTGTTGTTGGTGGTGTGTCCTGGTACTGTTGTTAGTGGTGGTGCGTCCTGGTACTGTTGTTAGTGGTGGTGTGTCCTGGTACTGTTGTTGTTGGTGGTGTGTCCTGGTACTGTTGTTAGTGGTGGTGTGTCCTGGTACTGTTGTTAGTGGTGGTGTGTCATGGTACTGTTGTTATTAGTGGTGTGTCCTGGTACTGTTGTTAGTGGTGGTGTGTCCTGGTACTGTTGATGTTGGTGGTGTGTCATGGTACTGTTGTTATTGGTGGTGCGTCCTGGTACTGTTGTTAGTGGTGGTGTGTCCTGGTACTGTTGTTGTTGGTGGTGTGTCCTGGTACTGTTGTTAGTGGTGATGTGTCCTGGTACTGTTGTTAGTGGTGATGTGTCTTGGTACTGTTGTTAGTGGTGGTGTATCCTGGTACTGTTGTTAGTGGAGGTGTGTCCTGGTACTGTTGTTAGTGGTGGTGTGTCCTGGTACTGTTCTTAGTGGTGATGTGTCCTGGTACTGTTGTTAGTGGTGGTGTGTCCTGGTACTGTTGTTAGTGGTGGAGTGTCCTGGTACTGTTGTTAGAGGTGGTGTGTCCTGGTACTGTTGTTAGTGGTGGAGTGTCCTGGTACTGTTGTTAGTGGTGGTGCGTCCTGGTACTGTTGTTAGTGGTTGTGTGTCCTGGTACTGTTGTTGTTGGTGGTGTGTCCTGGTACTGTTGTTAGTGGTGGAGTGTCCTGGTACTGTTGTTAGTGGTGGAGTGTCCTGGTACTGTTGTTAGTGGTGGTGCGTCCTGGTACTGTTGTTAGTGGTGGTGTGTCCTGGTACTGTTGTTATTAATGGTGTGTCCTGGAACTGTTGTTAGTGGTGGTGTGTCCTGGTACTGTTGTTAGTGGTGGTGTGTGCTGGTACTGTTGTTAGTGGTAGTGTGTCCTGGTACTGTTGTTATTAATGGTGTGTCCTGGTACTGTTGTTAGTGGTGGTGTGTGCTGGTACTGTTGTTAGTGGTGGAGTGTCCTGGTACTGTTGTTAGTGGTGGTGTGTCCTGGTACTGTTGTTAGTGGTGGTGTGTCCTGGTACTGTTGTTAGTGGTGGTGTGTAATGGAACTGTTGTTAGTGGTGGTGTGTGCTGGTACTGTTGTTAGTGGTGGTGTGTCCTGGTACTGTTGTTAGTGGTGGTGTGTCCTGGTACTGTTGTTAGTAATGGTGTGTCCTGGAACTGTTGTTAATGGTGGTGTGTGGTACTGTTGTTATTAATGGTGTGTCTTGGAACTGTTGTTAGTGGTGGTGTGTCCTGGTACTGTTGTTAGTGGTGGTGTGTCCTGGTACTGTTGTTAGTGGTGGTGTGTCCTGGTACTGTTGTTAGTGGTGGTGTGTCCTGGTACTGTTGTTAGTGGTGGTGTGTCCTGGTACTGTTGTTAGTGGTGGTGCGTCCTGGTACTGTTGTTAGTGGTGGTGTGTCCTGGTACTGTTGTTAGTGGTGGTGTGTCCTGGTACTGTTGTTAGTGGTGGTGTGTCCTGGTACTGTTGTTAGTGGTGGTGTGTCCTGGTACTGTTGTTAGTGGTGGTGTGTCCTGGTACTGTTGTTAGTGGTGGTGTGTCCTGGTACTGTTGTTAGTGGTGGTGTGTCCTGGTACTGTTGTTAGTGGTGTGTCCTGTACTGGTGGTGCGTCCTGGTACTGTTGTTAGTGGTGCTGTGTCCTGGTACTGTTGTTAGTGGTGGTGTGTCCTGGTACTGTTGTTAGTGGTGGTGTGTCCTGGTACTGTTGTTAGTGGTGGTGTGTCCTGGTACTGTTGTTAGTGGTGGTGTGTCCTGGTACTGTTGTTAGTGGTGGTGTGTCCTGGTACTGTTGTTAGTGGTGGTGTGTCCTGGTACTGTTGTTAGTGGTGGTGTGTCCTGGTACTGTTGTTAGTGGTGGTGTGTCCTGGTACTGTTGTTAGTGGTGGTGTGTCCTGGTACTGTTGTTAGTGGTGGTGTGTCCTGGTACTGTTGTTAGTGGTGGTGTGTCCTGGTACTGTTGTTAGTGGTGGTGTGTCCTGGTACTGTTGTTAGTGGTGGTGTGTCCTGGTACTGTTGTTAGTGGTGGTGTGTCCTGGTACTGTTGTTAGTAATGGTGTGTCCTGGTACTGTTGTTAGTGGTGATGTGTCCTGGTACTGTTGTTAGTGGTGTTGTGTCCTGGTACTGTTGTTAGTGGTGGTGTGTCCTGGTACTGTTGTTAGTGGTGGTGTGTCCTGGTACTGTTGTTATTAATGGTGTGTCCTGGAACTGTTGTTAGTGGTGGTGTGTCCTGGTACTGTTGTTAGTGGTGGTGTGTCCTGGTACTGTTGTTAGTGGTGGTGTGTCCTGGTACTGTTGTTAGTGGTGGTGTGTCCTGGTACTGTTGTTAGTGGTGGTGTGTGCTGGTACTGTTGTTAGTGGTGGTGTGTCCTGGTACTGTTGTTAGTGGTGGTGTGTCCTGGTACTGTTGTTAGTGGTGGTGGTGTGTCCTGCTACTGTTGTTAGTGGTGGTGTGTAATGGTACTGTTGTTAGTGGTGGTGTGTCCTGGTACTGTTGTTAGTGGTGGTGTGTCCTGGTACTGTTGTTAGTGGTGGTGTGTCCTGGTACTGTTGTTAGTGGTGGTGTGTCCTGGTACTGTTGTTAGTGGTGGTGTGTCCTGGTACTGTTGTTAGTGGTGGTGTGTCCTGGTACTGTTGTTAGTGGTGGTGTGTGCTGGTACTGTTCTTAGTGGTAGTGTGTCCTGGTACTGTTGTTAGTGGTGGTGTGTCCTGGTACTGTTGTTAGTGGTGGTGTGTGCTGGTACTGTTTTAGTGGTGGAGTGTCCTGGTACTGTTGTTAGTGGTGGTGTGTCCTGGTACTGTTGTTAGTGGTGGTGTGTCCTGGTACTGTTGTTAGTGGTGGTGTGTCCTGATACTGTTGTTAGTGGTGGTGTGTCCTGGTACTGATGTTAGTGGTGGTGTGTCCTGGTACTGTTGTTAGTGGTGGTGTGTCCTGGTACTGTTGTTAGTGGTGGTGTGTCCTGGTACTGTTGTTAGTGGTGGTGTGTCGTGGTACTGTTGTTAGTGGTGGTGTGTCCTGGTACTGTTGTTAGTGGTGGTGTGTCCTGGTACTGTTGTTAGTGGTGGTGTATCCTGGTACTGTTGTTAGTGGTGGTGTGTCCTGGTACTGTTGTTAGTGGTGGTGCGTCCTGGTACTGTTGCTAGCGGTGGTGTATCCTGGTACTGTTGATAGTGGTGGTGTGTCCTGGTACTGTTGTTGGTGGTGATGTGTCCTGATACTGTTGTTAGTGGTTGTGTATCCTGGTACTGTTGTTAGTGGCGGTGTGTCCTGGTACTGTTGTTAGTGGTGGTGTATCCTGGTACTGTTGATAGTGGTGGTGTGTCCTGGTACTGTTGTTGTTGGTGGTGTGTCCTGGTACTGTTGTTAGTGGCGGTGTGTCCTGGTACTGTTGTTGTTGGTGGTGTGTCCTGGTACTGTTGTTAGTGGTGGTGTGTCCTAGTACTGTTGTTAGTGGTGGTGTGTCCTGGTACTGTTGTTAGTGGTGGTGTGTCCTGGTACTGTTGTTAGTGGTGGTGTGTCCTGGTACTGTTGTTAGTGGTGGTGTGTCCTGGTACTGTTGTTAGTGGTGGTGTGTCCTGGTACTGTTGTTAGTGGTGGTGTGTCCTGGTACTGTTGTTAGTGGTGGAGTGTCCTGGTACTGTTGTAAGTGGTGGTGTGTCCTGGTACTGTTGTTAGTGGTGGTGTGTCCTGGTACTGTTGTTAGTGGTGGTGTGTCCTGTTACTGTTGTTAGTGGTGGTGTGTCCTGGTACTGTTGTTAGTGGTGGTGTGTCCTGGTACTGTTGTTAGTGGTGGTGTGTCCTGGTACTGTTGTTAGTGGTGGTGTGTCCTGGTACTGTTGTTAGTGGTGGTGTGTCCTGGTACTGTTGTTAGTGGTGGTGTGTGCTGGTACTGTTGTTAGTGGTGGTGTGTCCTGGTACTGTTGTTGTTGGTGGTGTGTCCTGGTACTGTTGTTAGTGGTGGTGTGTCCTGGTACTGATGTTAGTGGTGGTGTGTCCTGGTACTGTTGTTAGTGGTGGTGTGTCCTGGTACTGTTGTTAGTGGTGGTGTGTCCTGATACTGTTGTTAGTGGTGGTGTGTCCTGGTACTGTTGTTAGTGGTGGTGTGTCCTGGTACTGTTGTTAGTGGTGGTGTGTCCTGGTACTGTTGTTAGTGGTGGTGTGTCCTGGTATTGTTGTTAGTGGTGGTGTGTCCTGGTACTGTTGTCAGTGGTGGTGTGTCCTGGTACTGTTGTTAGTGGTGGTGTGTCCTGGTACTGTTGTTAGTGGTGGTGTGTCCTGGTACTGTTGTTAGTGGTGGTGTGTCCTGGTACTGTTGTTAGTGGTGGTGTCTCCTGGTACTGTTGTTAGTGGTGGTGTGTCCTGGTACTGTTGTTAGTGGTGGTGTGTCCTGGTACTGTTGTTTTTGGTGGAGTTCCCTGGTACTGTTGTTAATGGTGGTGTGTCCTGGTACTATTGTTAGTGGTGGTGTGTCCTGGTTCTGTTGTTAGTGGTGGTGTGTCCTGGTACTGTTGTTAGTGGTGGTGTGTCCTGGTACTGTTGTTGGTGGTGATGTGTCCTGGTACTGTTGTTGGTGGTGGTGTGTCCTGGTACTGTTGTTAGTGGTGGTGTGTCCTGGTACTGTTGTTAGTGGTGGAGTTCCCTGGTACTGTTGTTAATGGTGGTGTGTCCTGGTACTGTTGGTAGTAGTGGTGTGTCCTGGTACTGTTGTTAGTGGTGGTGTGTCCTGGTACTGTTGTTAGTGGTGGTGTGTCCTGGTACTGTTGTTAGTGGTGGAGTTCCCTAGTACTGTTGTTAATGGTGGTGTGTCCTGGTACTGTTGTTAGTGGTGGTGTGTCCTGGTACTGTTGTTAGTGGTGGTGTGTCCTGGTACTGTTGTTAGTGGTGGTGTGTCCTGGTACTGTTGTTAGTGGTGGTGTGTTCTGGTACTGTTGTTGTTGGTGGTGTGTCCTGGTACTGTTGTTAGTGGTGGTGCGTCCTGGTACTGTTGTTAGTGGTGATGTGTCCTGGTACTGTTGTTAGTGGTGGTGTGTCCTGGTACTGTTGATAGTGGTGGTGTGTCCTGGTACTGTTGTTAGTGGTGGTGTGTCCTGGTACTGTTGTTAGTGGTGGTGTGTCCTGGTACTGTTGTTAGTGGTGGTGTATCCTGGTACTGTTGATAGTGGTGGTGAGTCCTGGTACTGTTGTTAGTGGTGGTGTGTCCTGGTACTGTTGTTAGTGGTTAAGTTCCCTGGTACTGTTGTTAATGGTGGTGTGTCCTGGTACTGTTGTTGGTGGTGGTGTGTCCTGGTACTGTTGTTAGTGGTGGTGTGTCCTGGTACTGTTGTTGGTGGTGGTGTGTCCTGGTACTGTTGTTGGTGGTGGTGTGTCCTGGTACTGTTGTTGGTGGTGGTGTGTCCTGGTACTGTTGTTGGTGGTGGTGTGTCCTGGTACTGTTGTTGGTGGTGGTGTGTCCTGGTACTGTTGTTGGTGGTGGTGTGTCCTGGTACTGTTGTTAGAGGTGGTGTGTCCTGGTACTGTTGTTAGTGGTGGTGTGTCCTGGTACTGTTGTTAGTGGTGGTGTGTCCTGGTACTGTTGATAGTGGTGGTGTGTCCTGGTACTGTTGTTAGTGGTGGTGTGTCCTGGTACTGTTGTTAGTGGTGGTGTGTCCTGGTACTGTTGTTAGTGGTGGTGTGTCCTGGTACTGTTGTTAGTGGTGGTGTGTCATGGTACTGTTGTTAGTGGTGATGTGTCCTGGAACTGTTGTTAGTGGTGGTGTGTCCTGGTACTGTTGCTAGTGGTGGTGTGTCCTGGTACTGTTGTTAGTGGTGGTGTGTCCTGGTACTGTTGTTAGTGGTGGTGTGTGCTGGTACTGTTTTTAGTGGTACTGTTGTTAGTGGTTGTGTGTGCTGCTACTGTTGTTAGTGGTACTGTTGTTAGTGGTGGTGTGTGCTGGTACTGTTTTTAGTGGTACTGTTGTTAGTGGTTGTGTGTGCTGCTACTGTTGTTAGTGGTACTGTTGTTAGTGGTACTGTTGTTAGTGGTACTTTTGTTAGTGGTACTGTTGTTAGTGGTACTGTTGTTAGTGGTACTGTTGTTAGTGATACTGTTGTTAGTCGTACTGTTGTTAGTGGTACTGTTGTTAGTGGCACTGTTGTTAGTGGCACTGTTCTTAGTGGCAGTGTTGTTAGTGGTACTGTTGATAGTGGTACTGTTGTTAGTGGTACTGTTGTTAGTGGCACTGTTGTTAGTGGCACTGTTGTTAATGTTACTGTTGTTAGTGGCACTGTTGTTAGTGGCACTGTTGTTAGTAGTACTGTTGTTAGTGGCATTTTTGTTAGTGGCACTGTTGTTAGTTGCACTGTTGTTAGTGGTACTGTTGTTAGTGGCACTGTTGTTAGTAGTACTGTTGTTAGTGGTACTGTTGTTAGTGCTAGTGTTGTTAGTGGTACTGTTGTTAGTGGTACTGTTGTTAGTGGTACTGTTGTTAGTGGTACTGTTGTTAGTGGTACTGTTGTTAATGGTACTGTTGTTAGTTGTACTGTTGTTAGTGGTACTGTTGTTAGTGGTACTGTTGTTAGTGGCACTGTTGTTAGTGGTACTGTTGTTAGTGGTACTGTTGTTAGTGGTACTGTTGTTAGTGGTACTGTTGTTAGTGGTAGTGTTGTTAGTGGTACTGTTCTTGTGGTACTGTTGTTAGTGGCACTGATGTTAGTGGTGGTGTTGTTAGTGGTAATGTTGTTAGTGGCACTGTTGTTAGTGGTAGTGTTGCTAGTGGTACTGTTGTTAGTGGCACTGTTGTTAGTGGTACTGTTGTTAGTGGTACTGTTGTTAGTGGTAGTGTTGTTAGTTGTAGTGTTTTTAGTGGTACTCTTGTTAATGGTACTGTTGTTGTGGTACTGTTGTTAGTGGCACTGTTGTTAGTGGTAATGTTGTTAGTGGTACTGTTGTTAGTGGCACTGTTGTTAGTGGTAGTGTTGTTAGTGGTACTGCTGTTAGTGTTACTGTTGTTAGTGGTACAGTTGTTAGTGGTACTGTTGTTAGTGGCACTGTTGTTAGTGGAGCTGTTGTTAGTGGTACTGTTGTTAGTGGTACTGTTGTTAGTGGTAGTGTTGTTAGTGGCACTGTTGTTAGTGATACTGTTGTTAGTGGTACTGTTGTTAGTGGCACTGTTGTTAGTGGTAGTGTTGTTAGTGTTAGTGTTGTTAGTGGCACTGTTTTTAGTGGTAGTGTTGTTAGTGGTAGTGTTGTTAGTGGTACTGTTGTTAGTGGTACTGTTGTTAGTGGTAGTGTTGTTAGTGGCACTGTTGCTAGTGGTAGTGTTGTTAGTGGTAGTGTTGTTTGTGGTAGTGTTGTTAGTGGTACTGTTGTTAGTGGTAATGTTGTTAGTGGTAGTGTTGTTATTGGAACTGTTGTTAGTGGTTGTGTTGTTAGTGGTAGTGTTGTTATTGGTACTGTTTTTAGTGGTACTGTTGTTAGTGGTAGTGTTGTTAGTGGCACTGTTGTTAGTGGTACTGTTGTTAGTGGTACTGTTGTTAGTGGTAGTGTTGTTAGTGGTACTGGTGTTAGTGGTAGTGTTGTTAGTGGTAGTGTGTTTAGTGGTACTGTTGTTAGTGGTACTGTTGTTAGTGGCACTGTTGTTAGTGGTATTGTTGTTAGTGGTACTGTTGTTAGTGGTACTGTTGTTAGTGATACTGTTGTTAGTGGTAGTGTTGTTAGTGGTACTGTTGTTAGCGGTACTGTTGTTAGTGGTAGTGTTGTTAGTGGCACTGTTGTTAGTGGCACTGTTGTTAGTGGTACTGTTGTTAGTGGTAGTGTTGTTAGTGGTACTGTTGTTAGTGGTACTGTTGTTAGTGGTACTGTTGTTAGTGGTACTGTTGTTAGTGGAACTGTTGTTAGTGGTAGTGTTTTTAGTGGTACTGTTGTTAGTGGTACTGTTGCTAGTGGTACTGTTGTTAGTGGTACTGTTGTTAGTGGTACTGTTGTTAGTGGTACTGTTGTTTGTGGTAGTGTTGTTAGTGGCACTGTTGGTAGTGGCACTGTTGTTAGTGGTACTGTTGTTATTGGTAGTGTTGTTAGTGGTACTGTTGTTAGTGGTAGTGTTGTTAGTGGTACTGTTGTTAGTGGTACTGTTGTTAGTGGTACTGTTGTTAGTGGTAGTACTGTTAGTGGTACTGTTATTAGTGGTAGTGTTCTTAGTGGTACTGTTGTTAGTGGTAGTGTTGTTAGTGGTACTGTTGTTAGTGGTAGTGTTTTTAGTGGTATTGTTGTTAGTGGTACTGTTGTTAGTGGCACTGTTGGGAGGGGTACTGTTGTTAGTGGTAGTGTTGTTAGTGGTAGTGTTGTTAGTGGTAGTGTTGTTAGTGGTAGTGTTGTTAGTGGTACTGTTGTTAGTGGTAGTGTTGTTAGTGGTACTGTTGTTAGTGGTAGTGTTGTTAGTGGCACTGTTGTTAGTGGTACTGTTGTTAGTGGTACTGTTGTTAGTGGTACTGTTATTAGTGGTAGTGTTGTTAGTGGTACTGTTTTTAGCGGTACTGTTGTTAGTGGTACTGTTGTTAGTGGTACTATTGTTAGTGGTAGTGTTGTTAGTGGTACTGTTGTTAGTGGTACTGTTGTTAGTGGTACTGTTGTTAGTGGTAGTGTTGTTAGTGGTACTGTTGTTAGTGGTAGTGTTGTTAGTGGTACTGTTGTTAGTGGTACTGTTGTTAGTGGTAGTGTTGTTAGTGGCACTGTTGTTAGTGGCACTGTTGTTAGTGTTAATGTTGTTAGTGCTAGTGTTGTTAGTGGCACTGTTGTTAGTGGTACTGTTGTTAGTGGTAGTGTTGTTAGTGGCACTGTTGTTAGTGGCACTGTTGTTAGTGGTACTGTTGTTAGTGGTAGTGTTGTTAGTGGTAGTGTTGTTAGTGGCACTGTTGTTAGTGGCACTGTTGTTAGTGGTAGTGTTGTTAGTGGTAGTGTTGTTAGTGGCATTGTTGTTAGTGGCACTGTTGTTAGTGGTAGTGTTGTTAGTGGTACTGTTGTTAGTGGTACTATTGTTAGTGGCACTGTTGTTAGTGGCACTGTTGTTAGTGATAATATTGTTAGTGGTACTGTTGTTATTGGCACTGTTGTTAGTGGCACTGTTGTTAGTGGTACTATTGTTAGTGGCACTGTTGTTAGTGGCACTGTTGTTAGTGATACTATTGTTAGTGGCACTGTTGTTAGTGGCACTGTTGTTAGTGGTACTGTTGTTAGTGGCAGTGTTGTTATTGGTACTGTTGTTAGTGGTACTGGTGTTAGTGGTAGTGTTGTTAGTGGAACTGTTGTTAGTGGTTGTGTTGTTAGTGGTAGTGTTGTTATTGGTACTGTTGTTAGTGGTACTGTTGTTAGTGGTAGTGTTGTTAGTGGCACTGTTGTTAGTGGTACTGTTGTTAGTGGTACTGTTGTTAGTGGTAGTGTTGTTAGTGGTACTGGTGTTAGTGGTAGTGTTGTTAGTGGTAGTGTGTTTAGTGGTACTGTTGTTAGTGGTACTGTTGTTAGTGGCACTGTTGTTAGTGGTATTGTTGTTAGTGGTACTGTTGTTAGTGGTACTGTTGTTAGTGGTACTGTTGTTAGTGGTAGTGTTGTTAGTGGTACTGTTGTTAGCGGTACTGTTGTTAGTGGTAGTGTTGTTAGTGGCACTGTTGTTAGTGGCACTGTTGTTAATGGTACTGTTGCTAGTGGTAGTGTTGTTAGTGGTACTGTTGTTAGTGGTACTGTTGTTAGTGGTACTGTTGTTAGTGGTACTGTTGTTAGTGGAACTGTTGTTAGTGGTAGTGTTTTTAGTGGTACTGTTGTTAGTGGTACTGTTGCTAGTGGTACTGTTGTTAGTGGTACTGTTGTTAGTGGTACTGTTGTTAGTGGTACTGTTGTTTGTGGTAGTGTTGTTAGTGGCACTGTTGGTAGTGGCACTGTTGTTAGTGGTACTGTTGTTATTGGTAGTGTTGTTAGTGGTACTGTTGTTAGTGGTAGTGTTGTTAGTGGTACTGTTGTTAGTGGTACTGTTGTTAGTGGTACTGTTGTTAGTGGTAGTACTGTTAGTGGTACTGTTGTTAGTGGTAGTGTTCTTAGTGGTACTGTTGTTAGTGGTAGTGTTGTTAGTGGTACTGTTGTTAGTGGTAGTGTTTTTAGTGGTATTGTTGTTAGTGGTACTGTTGTTAGTGGCACTGTTGGGAGGGGTACTGTTGTTAGTGGTAGTGTTGTTAGTGGTAGTGTTGTTAGTGGTAGTGTTGTTAGTGGTAGTGTTGTTAGTGGTAGTGTTGTTAGTGGTACTGTTGTTAGTGGTAGTGTTGTTAGTGGTACTGTTGTTAGTGGTAGTGTTGTTAGTGGCACTGTTGTTAGTGGTACTGTTGTTAGTGGTACTGTTTTTAGTGGTACTGTTGTTAGTGGTACTGTTGTTAGTGGTACTATTGTTAGTGGTAGTGTTGTTAGTGGTACTGTTGTTAGTGGTACTGTTGTTAGTGGTACTGTTGTTAGTGGTAGTGTTGTTAGTGGTACTGTTGTTAGTGGTAGTGTTGTTAGTGGTACTGTTGTTAGTGGTACTGTTGTTAGTGGTAGTGTTGTTAGTGGCACTGTTGTTAGTGGCACTGTTGTTAGTGGTACTGTTGTTAGTGGTAGTGTTGTTAGTGGCACTGTTGTTAGTGGTAATGTTGTTAGTGGTAATGTTGTTAGTGGTAGTGTTGTTAGTGGCACTGTTGTTAGTGGCACTGTTGTTAGTGGTAATGTTGTTAGTGCTAGTGTTGTTAGTGGCACTGTTGTTAGTGGTACTGTTGTTAGTGGTAGTGTTGTTAGTGGCACTGTTGTTAGTGGCACTGTTGTTAGTGGTACTGTTGTTAGTGGTTGTGTTGTTAGTGGTAGTGTTGTTAGTGGCACTGTTGTTAGTGGTAGTGTTGTTAGTGGTAGTGTTGTTAGTGGCACTGTTGTTAGTGGCACTGTTGTTAGTGGTAGTGTTGTTAGTTGTACTGTTGTTAGTGGTACTATTGTTAGTGGCACTGTTGTTAGTGGCACTGTTGTTAGTGGTACTATTGCTAGTGGTACTGTTGTTAATGGCACTGTTGTTAGTGGCACTGTTGTTAGTGGTAGTGTTGTTAGTGGTACTGTTGTTAGTGGTACTGTTGTTAGTGGTGGTGTTGTTAGTGGTAGTGTTGTTAGTGGTATTGTTGTTAGTGGTAGTGTTGTTATCGGCACTGTTGTTAGTGGTAGTGTTGTTAGTGATAGTGTTGTTAGTGGTAGTGTTGTTAGTGGCACTGTTGTTAGTGGCAGTGTTGTTAGTGGCACTGTTGCTAGTGGCACTGTTGTTAGTGGCACTGTTGTTAGTGGCACTGTTGTTAGTGGTAGTGTTGTTAGTGGCACTGTTGTTAGTGGTAGTGTTGTTAGTGGTAGTGTTGTTAGTGGTAGTGTTGTTAGTGGTAGTGTTGTTAGTGGTAGTGTTGTTAGTGGCACTGTTGTTAGTGGTACTGTTGTTAGTGGTGTTGTTGTTAGTGGTAGTGTTGTTAGTGGCACTGTTGTTAGTGGTAGTGTTGTTAGTGGTACTGTTGTTAGTGGTACTGTTCTTAGTGGTGGTGTTGTTAGTGGCAGTGTTGTTAGTGGTAGTGATGTTAGTGGTAGTGTTGTTAGTGGCACTGTTGTTAGTGGTAGTGTTGTTAGTGGCACTGTTGTTAGTGGCACTGTTGTTAGTGGCACTGTTGTTAGTGGCACTGTTGTTAGTGGTACTGTTGTTAGTGGTACTGTTGTTAGTGGTAGTGTTGTTAGTGGCACTGTTGTTAGTGGTAGTGTTGTTAGTGGCACTGTTGTTAGTGGTAGTGTTGTTAGTGGCACTGTTGTTAGTGGCACTGTTGTTAGTGGCACTGTTGTTAGTGGCACTGTTGTTAGTGGTACTGTTGTTAGTGGCACTGTTGTTAGTGGCACTGTTGTTAGTGGTAGTGTTGTTAGTGGCACTGTTGTTATTGGAAGTGTTGTTAGTGGCACTGTTGTTAGTGGCACTGTTGTTAGTGGCACTGTTGTTAGTGGTGGTGTTGTTAGTGGTAGTGTTGTTAGTGGCACTGTTGTTAGTGGCACTGTTGTTAGTGGCACTGTTGTTAGTGGCACTGTTGTTAGTGGTAGTGTTCTTAGTGGTAGTGTTGTTAGTGGCACTGTTGTTAGTGGCACTGTTGTTAGTGGCACTGTTGTTAGTGGCACTGTTGTTAGTGGCACTGTTGTTAGTGGCACTGTTGTTAGTGGCACTGTTGTTAGTGGCACTGTTGTTAGTGGTACTGTTGTTAGTGGCACTGTTGTTAGTGGCACTGTTGTTAGTGGCACTGTTGTTAGTGGCAGTGTTGTTAGTGGCACTGTTGTTAGTGGCACTGTTGTTAGTGGCACTGTTGTTAGTGGCACTGTTGTTAGTGGCACTGTTGTTAGTGGCAGTGTTGTTAGTGGCACTGTTGTTAGTGGCACTGGTGTTAGTGGCAGTGTTGTTAGTGGCACTGTTGTTAGTGGCACTGTTGTTAGTGGCACTGTTGTTAGTGGCACTGTTGTTAGTGGTAGTGTTGTTAGTGGCACTGTTGTTAGTGGCACTGTTGTTAGTGGTACTGTTGTTAGTGGCACTGTTGTTAGTGGCACTGTTGTTAGTGGCAGTGTTGTTAGTGGCAGTGTTGTTAGTGGCAGTGTTGTTAGTGGCACTGTTGTTAGTGGCAGTGTTGTTAGTGGCACTGTTGCTAGTGGCACTGTTGTTAGTGGCACTGTTGTTAGTGGCACTGTTGTTAGTGGTAGTGTTGTTAGTGGCACTGTTGTTAGTGGTAGTGTTGTTAGTGGCACTGTTGTTAGTAGTAGTGTTGTTAGTGGCACTGTTGTTAGTGGCACTGTTGTTAGTGGCACTGTTGTTAGTGGTAGTGTTGTTAGTGGCACTGTTGTTAGTGGCACTGTTGTTAGTAGCACTGTTGTTAGTGGCACTGTTGTTAGTGGCACTGTTGTTAGTGGCACTGTTGTTAGTGGTAGTGTTGTTAGTGGCACTGTTGTTAGTGTCACTGTTGTTAGTGGCACTGTTGTTAGTGGCACTGTTGTTGGTGGCACTGCTGTTAGTGGCACTGTTGTTAGTAGCACTGTTGTTAGTGGCGCTGTTGTTAGTGGCACTGTTGTTAGTGGCACTGTTGTTAGTGGCACTGTTGTTAGTGGCACTGTTGTTAGTGGCACTGTTGTTAGTGGCACTGTTGTTAGTGGCACTGTTGTTAGTAGCACTGTTGTTAGTGGCACTGTTGTTAGTGGTAGTGTTGTTAGTGGCACTGTTGTTAGTGGCACTGTTGTTAGTGGCACTGTTGTTAGTGGCACTGTTGTTAGTGGCACTGTTGTTAGTGGCACTGTTGTTAGTGGTAGTGTTGTTAGTGGCACTGTTGTTAGTGGCACTGTTGTTAGTGGCACTGTTGTTAGTGGCACTGTTGTTAGTGGCATTGTTGTTAGTGGCACTGTTGTTAGTGGCACTGTTGTTAGTGGCACTGTTGTTAGTGGCACTGTTGTTAGTGGCACTGTTGTTAGTGACACTGTTGTTAGTGGCACTGTTGTTAGTGGCACTGTTGTTAGTGGCACTGTTGTTAGTGGCACTGTTGTTAGTGGTACTGTTGTTAGTGGTACTGTTGTTAGTGGCACTGTTGTTAGTGGCACTGTTGTTAGTGGCACTGTTGTTAGTGGCGCTGTTGTTAGTGGCACTGTTGTTAGTTGCACTGTTGTTAGTGGCACTGTTGTTAGTAGCACTGTTGTTAGTGGCACTGTTGTTAGTGGCACTGTTGTTAGTGGCACTGTTGTTAGTGGCACTGTTGTTAGTGGCACTGTTGTTAGTGACACTGTTGTTAGTGGCACTGTTGTTAGTGGCACTGTTGTTAGTGACACTGTTGTTAGTGGTAGTGTTGTTAGTGGCACTGTTGTTAGTGGCACTGTTGTTAGTGGCACTGTTGTTAGTGGTAGTGTTGTTAGTGGCACTGTTGTTAGTGGCACTGTTGTTAGTGGCACTGTTGTTAGTGGTAGTGTTGTTAGTGGCACTGTTGTTAGTGGCACTGTTGTTAGTGGCACTGTTGTTAGTGGCACTGTTGTTAGTGGCACTGTTGTTAGTGGTAGTGTTGTTAGTGGCACTGTTGTTAGTGTCACTGTTGTTAGTGGCACTGTTGTTAGTGGCACTGTTGTTGGTGGCACTGTTGTTAGTGGCACTGTTGTTAGTAGCACTGTTGTTAGTGGCGCTGTTGTTAGTGGCACTGTTGTTAGTGGCACTGTTGTTAGTGGCACTGTTATTAGTGGCACTGTTGTTAGTGGCACTGTTGTTAGTGGCACTGTTGTTAGTGGCACTGTTGTTAGTGGTAGTGTTGTTAGTGGCACTGTTGTTAGTGGCACTGTTGTTAGTGGCACTGTTGTTAGTGGCACTGTTGTTAGTGGCACTGTTGTTAGTGGCACTGTTGTTAGTGGCACTGTTGTTAGTGGTAGTGTTGTTAGTGGCACTGTTGTTAGTGGCACTGTTGTTAGTGGCACTGTTGTTAGTGGCACTGTTGTTAGTGGCATTGTTGTTAGTGGCACTGTTGTTAGTGTCACTGTTGTTAGTGGCACTGTTGTTAGTGACACTGTTGTTAGTGGCACTGTTGTTAGTGACACTGTTGTTAGTGGCACTGTTGTTAGTGGCACTGTTGTTAGTGGCACTGTTGTTAGTGGTACTGTTGTTAGTGGTACTGTTGTTAGTGGCACTGTTGTTAGTGGCACTGTTGTTAGTGGCACTGTTGTTAGTGGCGCTGTTGTTAGTGGCACTGTTGTTAGTTGCACTGTTGTTAGTGGCACTGTTGTTAGTGGCACTGTTGTTAGTGGTACTGTTGTTAGTTGCACTGTTGTTAGTGGCACTGTTGTTAGTTGCACTGCTGTTAGTGGCACTGTTGTTAGTGGCACTGTTGTTAGTGGCACTGTTGTTAGTGGCACTGTTGTTAGTGGCACTGTTGTAGCTTGGTGACAGGTCATCGTGTAATATAAGTGTTGTCTGAGAATCTGATTATCACTTAATATTACAGCGCCAAATCTCCATTTATAGCTAAAATAGAGATTATTTGATATATTTTATATTTAAAACGCTATATTACGACATAATAATTATATAGAGAACCACCATCGCTTAACAAACATCTATCCGAAATAGAATTCACAAACACAGTACAATATACAAATTGTGCAACATTCTGACAGTTACTATATACAGCCTGGTTGATCAGGCTCTGATCCACCAGGAGGCCTGGTCACAGACCGGGCCGCGGGGGCGTTAACCCCGGAACTCTCTCCAGGTAAACTCCAGGTAATACACTTAAAGACGTGCTGTAATTAACCATATACGTCTATCTCCTCCACCATATTAGATATTATGTAGTCACGTAGCTAGACTTAAAGTATATATGTTTAGGAATATATTTGATAATACTTAAAACATTATGACGAGAAATCTGGCAGAACGATAAACGCCACGTTCAGTGAACCTTCTACCTCAACACCCCTACATCACAGTTGTCTGGTATGTATAATTCACCACTAAACACCCCTACATCACAGTTGTCTGGTATATATAACTCACCACTAAACACCACTACATCACAGTTGTCTGGTATATATAACTCACCACTAAACACCCCTACATCACAGTTGTCTGGTATATATAACTCACCACTAAACACCCCTACATCACAGTTGTCTGGTATATATAACTCACCACTAAACACCACTACATCACAGTTGTCTGGTATATATAACTCACCACTAAACACCCCTACATCACAGTTGTCTGGTATATATAACTCACCACTAAACACCCCTACATCACAGTTGTCTGGTATATATAACTCACCACTAAACACCCCTACATCACAGTTGTCTGGTATATATAACTCACCACTAAACACCCCTACATCACAGTTGTCTGGTATATATAACTCACCACTAAACACCACTACATCACAGTTGTCTGGTATATATAACTCACCACTAAACACCACTACATCACAGTTGTCTGGTATATATAACTCACCACTAAACACCCCTACATCACAGTTGTCTGGTATATATAACTCACCACTAAACACCCCTACATCACAGTTGTCTGGTATATATAACTCACCACTAAACACCCCTACATCACAGTTGTCTGGTATATATAACTCACCACTAAACACCCCTACATCACAGTTGTCTGGTATATATAACTCACCACTAAACACCCCTACATCACAGTTGTCTGGTATATATAACTCACCACTAAACACTCCTACATCACAGTTGTCTGGTATATATAACTCACCACTAAACACCACTACATCACAGTTGTCTGGTATATATAACTCACCACTAAACACCACTACATCACAGTTGTCTGGTATATATAACTCACCACTAAACACCACTACATCACAGTTGTCTGGTATATATAACTCACCACTAAACACCACCTTGACCGTCCCACAACTGCCTTACACTCAAAGCTTCCTAACTATATATTGCCACTACTGGCGTACATTACAAGTTACATAATGACGGTATTTATACCAGAGCTGTCAATACTAACTTAGATATTTATACCAGAGCTGTCAATACTAACTTAGATATTTATACCAGAGCTGTCAATACTAACTTAGATATTTATACCAGAGCTGTCAATACTAACTTAGATATTTATACCAGAGCTGTCAATACTAACTTAGATATTTATACCAGAGCTGTCAATACTAACTTAGATATATATACCAGAGCTATCAATACTAACTTAGATATTTATACCAGAGCTATCAATACTAACTTAGATATTTATACCAGAGCTGTCAATACTAACTTAGATATTTATACCAGAGCTATCAATACTAACTTAGATATTTATACCAGAGCTATCAATACTAACTTAGATATTTATACCAGAGCTATCAATACTAACTTAGATATTTATACCAGAGCTATCAATACTAACTTAGATATTTATACCAGAGCTATCAATACTAACTTAGATATTTATACCAGAGCTATCAATACTAACTTAGATATTTATACCAGAGCTATCAATACTAACTTAGATATTTATACCAGAGCTGTCAATACTAACTTAGATATTTATACCAGAGCTATCAATACTAACTTAGATATTTATACCAGAGCTATCAATACTAACTTAGATATTTATACCAGAGCTATCAATACTAACTTAGATATTTATACCAGAGCTATCAATACTAACTTAGATATTTATACCAGAGCTATCAATACTAACTTAGATATTTATACCAGAGCTGTCAATACTAACTTAGATATTTATACCAGAGCTATCAATACTAACTTAGATATTTATACCAGAGCTATCAATACTAACTTAGATATTTATACCAGAGCTATCAATACTAACTTAGATATTTATACCAGAGCTATCAATACTAACTTAGATATTTATACCAGAGCTATCAATACTAACTTAGATATTTATACCAGAGCTGTCAATACTAACTTAGATATTTATACCAGAGCTATCAATACTAACTTAGATATTTATACCAGAGCTATCAATACTAACTTAGATATTTATACCAGAGCTATCAATACTAACTTAGATATTTATACCAGAGCTATCAATACTAACTTAGATATTTATACCAGAGCTATCAATACTAACTTAGATATTTATACCAGAGCTATCAATACTAACTTAGATATTTATACCAGAGCTATCAATACTAACTTAGATATTTATACCAGAGCTGTCAATACTAACTTAGATATTTATACCAGAGCTATCAATACTAACTTAGATATTTATACCAGAGCTGTCAATACTAACTTAGATATTTATACCAGAGCTATCAATACTAACTTAGATATTTATACCAGAGCTGTCAATACTAACTTAGATATTTATACCAGATCTATCAATACTAACTTAGATATTTATACCAGAGCTATCAATACTAACTTAGATATTTATACCAGAGCTATCAATACTAACTTAGATATATATACTAGAGCTATCAATACTAACTTAGATATTTATACCAGAGCTATCAATACTAACTTAGATATATATACCAGAGCTATCAATACTAACTTAGATATTTATACCAGAGCTATCAATACTAACTTAGATATTTATACCAGAGCTATCAATACTAACTTAGACATTTATACCAGAGCTATCAATACTAACTTAGATATTTATACCAGAGCTATCAATACTAACTTAGATATTTATACCAGAGCTATCAGTACTAACTTAGATATTTATACCAGAGCTATCAATACTAACTTAGATATTTATACCAGAGCTATCAATACTAACTTAGACATTTATACCAGAGCTATCAATACTAACTTAGATATTTATACCAGAGCTATCAATACTAACTTAGATATTTATACCAGAGCTATCAGTACTAACTTAGATATTTATACCAGAGCTATCAATACTAACTTAGATATTTATACCAGAGCTATCAATACTAACTTAGATATTTATACCAGAGCTATCAATACTAACTTAGATATTTATACCAGAGCTATCAATACTAACTTAGATATTTATACCAGAGCTATCAATACTAACTTAGATATTTATACCAGAGCTATCAATACTAACTTAGATATTTATACCAGAGCTATCAATACTAACTTAGATATTTATACCTGAGCTATCAATACTAACTTAGATATTTATACCAGAGCTATCAATACTAACTTAGATATTTATACCAGAGCTATCAATACTAACTTAGATATTTATACCAGAGCTATCAATACTAACTTAGATATTTATACCAGAGCTATCAATACTAACTTAGATATTTATACCAGAGCTATCAATACTAACTTAGATATTTATACCAGAGCTATCAATACTAACTTAGATATATATACCAGATCTATCAATACTAACTTAGACATTTATACCAGAGCTATCAATACTAACTTAGATATTTAACAGGACAAACTAACAGATTACAGATCAAGAATCTTACTATATATTCATAAATAAACATATCCCTTCACCTTTTTTGACAGTATTTCTTGTATTACAATTATATTCCAGTATACTGGTACTGTAACCCAACTCTGGTATACAGTACACCTGTAGTATCTCCCACATACGTATAATGTTGGCAACATTCTTACCACACGGAATTTAACAAATTTAACCCCCTCTCAATGTTACTACCTCCCTACCCACCCCCTTTGTTTGAGTGATTGACTGAGTGCCACACTTGCTTGAGTGACTGAGTGCCACACTTGCTTGAGTGATTGACTGAGTGCCACACTTGCTTGAGTGACTGACTGAGTGCCACACTTGCTTGAGTGACTGACTGAGTGCCACACTTGCTTGAGTGACTGAGTGCCACACTTGCTTGAGTGACTGACTGAGTGCCACACTTGCTTGAGTGCCTGACTGAGTGCCACACTTGCTTGAGTGACTGACTGAGTGCCACACTTGCTTGAGTGACTGACTGAGTGCCACACTTGCTTGAGTGACTGAGTGCCACACTTGCTTGAGTGACTGAGTGCAACACTTGCTTGAGTGACTGACTGAGTGCCACACTTGCTTGAGTGACTGAGTGCCACACTTGGTTGAGTGACTGAGTGCCACACTTGCTTGAGTGACTGACTGAGTGCCACACTTGCTTGAGTGACTGATTGAGTGCCACACTTGCTTTAGTGACTGACTGAGTGCCACACTTGCTTGAGTGACTGATTGAGTGCCACACTTGCTTGAGTGACTGATTGAGTGCCACACTTGCTTGAGTGACTGACTGAGTGCCACACTTGCTTGAGTGACTGATTGAGTGCCACACTTGCTTGAGTGACTGATTGAGTACCACACTTGCTTGAGTGACTGAGTGCCACACTTGCTTGAGTGACTGACTGAGTGCCACACTTGCTTGAGTGACTGACTGAGTGCCACACTTGCTTGAGTGATTGACTGAGTGCCGCACTTGCTTGAGTGACTGACTGAGTGCCACACTTGCTTGAGTGACTGATTGAGTGCCACACTTGCTTGAGTGACTGAGTGCCACACTTGCTTGAGTGACTGACTGAGTGCCACACTTGCTTGAGTGACTGACTGAGTGCCACACTTGCTTGAGTGATTGACTGAGTGCCACACTTGCTTGAGTGACTGACTGAGTGCCACACTTGCTTGAGTGACTGATTGAGTGCCACACTTGCTTGAGTGACTGAGTGCCACACTTGCTTGAGTGACTGACTGAGTGCCACACTTGCTTGAGTGACTGAGTGCCACACTTCCTTGAGTGACTGAGTGAGTGCCACACTTGCTTGAGTGACTGAGTGCCACACTTGCTTGAGTGCCTGACTGAGTGCCACACTTGCTTGAGTGACTGATTGAGTGCCACACTTGCTTGAGTGACTGAGTGCCACACTTGCTTGAGTGACTGACTGAGTGCCACACTTGCTTGAGTGACTGACTGAGTGCCACACTTGCTTGAGTGACTGACTGAGTGCCACACTTGCTTGAGTGACTGACTGAGTGCCACACTTGCTTGAGTGACTGACTGAGTGCCACACTTGCTTGAGTGACTGACTGAGTGCCACACTTGCTTGAGTGACTGACTGAGTGCCACACTTGCTTGAGTGACTGAGTGCCACACTCGTGGCACAGCAAAGGTTACCTGGAGTTTACCTGGAGAGAGTTCCGGGGGTCAACGCCCCCTCGGCCCGGTCTGTGACCAGGCCTCCTGGTGGATCAGAGCCTGATCAACCAGGCTGTTACTGCTGGCTGCACGCAAACCAACGTACGAGCCACAGCCCGGCTGATCAGGAGAAGGAATAAGTAATTATTTCATAATCTCACCAACTTAATATCAACACATTCCATACTGTTACCGAGTAACTAAATAGATACTACGTATATCTTTTTTTTTATTATTCGCCGGTATTCTCCCGGCCCGGGTCTTCTCCAGGTAGTGGTGACCCGGCCTTGGCTCCCTATCTGGGGAGTGTCTCGAGACTTAAGTCTCCCATGGGAGGAGGTACAAGTACCCCCTCATCTTTGGGACCAAGTGTCCCCAGGCCTAGCCACAGTCCCCGCCCTCACGGGGCTCGTAGGGAGAAGCTAGGCCTCTGGTCTGCCATCTGCCCCGCCTCAAAGGGGCTCGTGGGGATGGCAGTCTTGTGAGCTGCAGGTGGTAGCAAGCTCAGGCCTCTACTAACACACATATATCTAATTACATCTCAAGAATATCACCTAATCTAATTACATTTGAGTCTTACAAAGTGTTTATACATTGTCATCTCTAATATTTCTAGAATCTCAGGTACATTACACAAAACTAAAACACATAATAAACTGTATATTAAAGTAAAATAACCCATTCCCACGAAATATACCAAATATACCCCATCTTAATACAGACGTGTAGGGGCTGTGGTGGCCTGGTGGTTAACGCTCTGGCTTCACACGGTGAGGGCCTGGGTTCGATTCCCAGCCAGAGTAGAAACATTGGACGTGTTTCTTTCCACCTGTTGTCTATGTTCCCCATCAGTAAAATGGGTACCTGGGTGTTAGTCGACTGGTGTGGGTCGCATCCTGGGACACTGACCTAAGGAGGCCTGGTCACAGACCGGGCCGCGGGGGCGTTGACCCCCGGAACTCTCTCCAGATAAACTCCAGAAACTCCAGACTTCCTTCTGATACAATTTACAACATATCAAACACATTAAGTATCAAAATAAAAACGTCTTCCCCACCTTCTCTGTTTCTTAGACTCAGTTTCGCCCTTCTGACACATCAATATTAGTAATTATAATCACGCTGACAACAACACATCTGCCCAACAAATCATCTGTATCCACCTAACAACTCCAGTCACTACTCATTCGTACATAACTAGACCGTAACTACGTGATTCGTATTACCTCCTTCAACATGCAACTAAGGTCCTTGATGACGTACACATCGGTCAATATGAAGGTTCCACAGGTGATACTAAGGTCCTTGATGACTTACACATCGGTCAATATGAAGGTTCCACAGGTGATACTAAGGTCCTTGATGACTTACACATCGGTCAATATGAAGGTTCCACAGGTGATACTAAGGTCCTTGATGACTTACACATCGATCAATATGAAGGTTCCACAGGTGATACTAAGGTCCTTGATGACTTACACATCGGTCAATATGAAGGTTCCACAGGTGATACTAAGGTCCTTGATGACTTACACATCGATCAATATGAAGGTTCCACAGGTGATACTAAGGTCCTTGATGACTTACACATCGATCAATATGAAGGTTCCACAGGTGATACTAAGGTCCTTGATGACTTACACATCGATCAATATGAAGGTTCCACAGGTGATACTAAGGTCCTTGATGACTTACACATCGGTCAATATGAAGGTTCCACAGGTGATACTAAGGTCCTTGATGACTTACACATCGGTCAATATGAAGGTTCCACAGGTGGTACTAAGGTCCTTGATGACTTACACATCGGTCAATATGAAGGTTCCACAGGTGATACTAAGGTCCTTGATGACTTACACATCGATCAATATGAAGGTTCCACAGGTGGTACTAAGGTCCTTGATGACTTACACATCGATCAATATGAAGGTTCCACAGGTGATACTAAGGTCCTTGATGACGTACACATCGGTCAATATGAAGGTTCCACAGGTGATACTAAGGTCCTTGATGACTTACACATCGGTCAATATGAAGGTTCCACAGGTGATACTAAGGTCCTTGATGACTTACACATCGGTCAATATGAAGGTTCCACAGGTGATACTAAGGTCCTTGATGACTTACACATCGGTCAATATGAAGGTTCCACAGGTGATACTAAGGTCCTTGATGACGTACACATCGGTCAATATGAAGGTTCCACAGGTGATACTAAGGTCCTTGATGACGTACACATCGGTCAATATGAAGGTTCCACAGGTGATACTAAGGTCCTTGATGACGTACACATCGGTCAATATGAAGGTTCCACAGGTGATACTAAGGTCCTTGATGACTTAGACATCGGTCAATATGAAGGTTCCACAGGTGATACTAAGGTCCTTGATGACTTACACATCGATCAATATGAAGGTTCCACAGGTGATACTAAGGTCCTTGATGACTTACACATCGGTCAATATGAAGGTTCCACAGGTGATAATAAGGTCCTTGATGACTTACACATCGGTCAATATGAAGGTTCCACAGGTGATACTAAGGTCCTTGATGACTTACACATCGATCAATATGAAGGTTCCACAGGTGATACTAAGGTCCTTGATGACTTACACATCGATCAATATGAAGGTTCCACAGGTGATACTAAGGTCCTTGATGACTTACACATCGATCAATATGAAGGTTCCACAGGTGATACTAAGGTCCTTGATGACTTACACATCGGTCAATATGAAGGTTCCACAGGTGATACTAAGGTCCTTGATGACTTACACATCGGTCAATATGAAGGTTCCACAGGTGATACTAAGGTCCTTGATGACTTACACATCGATCAATATGAAGGTTCCACAGGTGATACTAAGGTCCTTGATGACTTACACATCGATCAATATGAAGGTTCCACAGCTGGTACTAAGGTCCTTGATGACTTACACATCGATCAATATGAAGGTTCCACAGCTGGTACTAAGGTCCTTGATGACCACAGCTGGTACTAAGGTCCTTGATGACTTACACATCGATCAATATGAAGGTTCCACAGCTGGTACTAAGGTCCTTGATGACTTACACATCGGTCAATATGAAGGTTCCACAGGTGACACTAAGGTCCTTGATGACTTACACATCGATCAATATGAAGGTTCCACAGGTGATACTAAGGTCCTTGATGACTTACACATCGATCAATATGAAGGTTCCACAGCTGGTACTAAGGTCCTTGATGACTTACACATCGGTCAATATGAAGGTTCCACAGGTGATACTAAGGTCCTTGATGACTTACACATCGGTCAATATGAAGGTTCCACAGGTGATACTAAGGTCCTTGATGACTTACACATCGGTCAATATGAAGGTTCCACAGGTGATACTAAGGTCCTTGATGACTTACACATCGATCAATATGAAGGTTCCACAGGTGATACTAAGGTCCTTGATGACTTACACATCGGTCAATATGAAGGTTCCACAGGTGGTACTAAGGTCCTTGATGACTTACACATCGGTCAATATGAAGGTTCCACAGGTGATACTAAGGTCCTTGATGACTTACACATCGATCAATATGAAGGTTCCACAGGTGATACTAAGGTCCTTGATGACTTACACATCGATCAATATGAAGGTTCCACAGGTGGTACTAAGGTCCTTGATGACTTACACATCGATCAATATGAAGGTTCCACAGGTGATACTAAGGTCCTTGATGACTTACACATCGATCAATATGAAGGTTCCACAGGTGGTACTAAGGTCCTTGATGACTTACACATCGGTCAATATGAAGGTTCCACAGGTGATACTAAGGTCCTTGATGACTTACACATCGGTCAATATGTTCATAGCTGTACTTATGCCTTTAACATCTGTGTTTGTTAATATATACTCTAAGAACACGACTCGTGTTTGCCACATTAACACACATCATTCTCAGTCCATTAACACACATCATTCTCAGTCCACTAACACACATCATTCTCAGTCCACTAACACACATCATTCTCAGTCCACTAACACACATCATTCTCAGTCCACTAACACACATCATTCTCAGTCCACTAACACACATCATTCTCAGTCCACTAACACACATCATTCTCAGTCCACTAACACACATCATTCTCAGTCCACTAACACACATCATTCTCAGTCCACTAACACACATCATTCTCAGTCCACTAACACACCTCATTCTCAGTCCACTAACACACATCATTCTCAGTCCACTAACACACATCATTCTCAGTCCACTAACACACATCATTCTCAGTCCACTAACACACATCATTCTCAGTCCACTAACACACATCATTCTCAGTCCACTAACACACATCATTCTCAGTCCACTAACACACATCATTCTCAGTCCACTAACACACATCATTCTCAGTCCACTAACACACATCATTCTCAGTCCACTAACACACATCATTCTCAGTCCACTAACACACATCATTCTCAGTCCACTAACACACATCATGGTACCACCTGTTCCGGGAAACCAGCCCGTTACTTCCCATTACCTTGTTTTCAAATCCCATAAATCCCGTAATTTGAAACGCCTATAGTCCTCACTAAATGGCCGTTCATTACCTTTGTAAATTGTGAGTTCATTACCTTTGTAAATTGTGAGTTCATTACCTTTGTAAATTGTGAGTTCATTACCTCTGTAACTTGCTCAGCTATCAAAACTTTGGAGTCCAGTCCCTGGACCCATTATGTACCTCTGTAATCTTTTGACTACCGCCCACAGGATGGGTATGGGGTGACTACCGCCCACAGGATGGGTATGGGGTGACTACCGCCCACAGGATGGGTATGGGGTGCATAATAAACATATTAAACTAAACTAACCATCTCCCCCCAAATACTTCCTTATTCCGGCACATCGTTCTGTAAAAAGTCGCTGCTAACATGTTAATTCTTCCCCCCCCCACCTCCCTCATAGCCCAAGACGTATATATAGAATCCGTAAATATATACCCTATTGCATTCTCTACCATTTAATTCACCCCACTTATGTCTAAACTTAACGCCCTCAACACCTCTAACCCCCCCTTTCCCACTAGCCTAAACACCTTTCCTAACCAGACTCGTACTGACTCAATACACCGCGTGGAAAATAGTCTCCTACAGCCACAAGCCTTGCTTTCCCCACCCTCCCTGATCCTCCTACTGAATAAGACTACCCCAGACGGCAAGACCCCATGTAAAAATCTAAATATTACCTTTCGTACCCTGGGTTTCACTCGTAATTTGTTCAGACGTCTCCAGATATCACTCCAAACATACACTGGATATGCCCCTTCTACCACCGCTACTACTGACTTGCCATTAACTCCTTCAAGGACTCGCAATTTAATGTGTGACGGTTCTCTCACTGTTATTAGGACCCTCAACATTGCCTCACCTAGTAATAACTCCCTACCCCCCCAGCACCGTTGCATATCCTTATGTATCCTATTAAGTCCACCTTCCCTCGCCCCCCCTCCCATATATAACTACGTTTTAAATACACACTCATGATCCTTTTTTCGACCGGTATAAGCCCCAGCCCTCCTCAGCCTACCGGTAGTGTGACCACCGCTCTACTCAACCATTCACATCCTGATCCCCACATGAATCTAAAAGCTCTCTCTTGCAACTGTTTTATCGCACGTCGTATCATCGGATACATCACTGCAACATGCCATAACGTACTGTACAACAGCACTTTCGTTACTGTTACCCTTTGATGTATCGTTAGTTGTGCTGCCCTTAAACCACTAAGTCTTTTCATAACACCTTCCACAGTGCGCACTGAGTTTACTTCTTGTGCCAACTTTATATCTCGCACATAAACTATCCCACATATCAATAATTGATCCACCATCTTCCACCCGTCTACTACTTCCCTGTCCCTATGTAACCAATCCCCGAGATCCACATACTTGGTCTTCTCTGCATTAGTTTTCATCCCATAAGCTTTCCCAAAAACATTCACCAACTTTCCCACCCTAAGTAAATCTCCCCTCACTAAAACCGTTGTGTCATCTACATAACCCACGATACCAGCCCCTCCCCACCAGCCCCTCCCCACCAGCCCCTCCCCACCGTTCATTACCTACCCCATCTCCTGCAAATAACCTCCGAATCGCTCTATAAAAGGGATCTTGTAAACACGCAAACAAAATTTACAAGAGGGGACAACCTTGACGCAGACTTCTACCCATCTGAATTTTAACACTTAACCTCCCATTCACCTGCACCCTCATTGAAGCACCTTGATACAGTAATTTAGCCCAAGATATAATTTCTTCCCCGAACCCCTACCAAAGCATAAACATCCGTAACACTTCCTGTTCTACACTGTCATAGGCTGCCTCCCAATCTAAACCAAACACACCCCCCTTCCCAATTCGCCACATTTCTCAATAAACTCTATAATCAAACCATGCCCTTCGTACATAGACCTTCCCGGCACTCCTCATTGTCCCTTATCTATCAATTTATCTATTGCCTTCTTAATTCTGTTAGCTAATATCTTTGTGAATAGCTTGTAATCTCCACACAATAGTGAAATGGCCCAATAATCCCTTACTGTTGATGGCTCACCCTTCGGTACTAAAACCACCACAGCCGTCCTTTGCTGTTCCCCCAAAACCCGGTCCCTCTTAAGTATATTGAACAATCTTACTAAAAATCCCTTTAGTATGCCATAATTTTTAACATAAAAATCACTTGGTATCCCGTCTATACACTCCGTAATCGGCCCTCCCAATGCCACTCGATCTTGCCCCTCCAGCTCGTACTGCACAAACCCTCCCATTGTCTGCAATGTTATCCCACTTATACCAACACTTTCCATATTTGACTTAACCCAAGCATCAACATATCCACTTATACCCTCCGTCGTTGCCAAAACTTGGCATTCCCTATACCCTTCCATACCAACCTGAACATTTAACCCCAGTATCTCCATTGCCTTTCTCCTCCTACATTGACTCCTCAACACACAAGCCGATGGCCGATCTCCCCACAGTACCTCTTCTAGTCCTCCCCTAATTCTCTCCCCATCAAACCTCTCATTTTGCAACATCCTAATATTTTCCTTTAAACTCTCAATTTCGACTACTGGATAATTTGCACTGCCTCTTGTATAACATTCGCGCAGCTGCCCCTCAAGGTATCTTTGTAAACCGTACTTTAACTGATTATATCCCTTCCCTCTACTAATATAATATTCTCTAATACGCCGTTTGGCTACCGAGTCCCACCAAGTTACCGAGGCATTATCCCCAGGTGCTTCAACTACTAAACATTCCCACATTTGCACAAAAGACAGACGACTTTCCTCTCCTTGTACTAACTTCACATTTAATTTCCAATAACTTTGTCCCCTACGAGGCACTCCCTCCCAATCTGCGTCCATCACTACACCCCTATGGTCTGAAAAAACTACATCCACCACTAGCACACTACGCACGTTTACTGCACGGGGCACATACATATGATCCAGTCTCGCCGCATAATCACGTCTAACAAAAGTATGCTCTACTACCCCCCCAAACATCCTTTAACCCCACCCCCAATAATAAATCCCCCCAAATCCCCAAACAACACCCCACTCCTCTAGGTTCCACATCCTTATGTCGTATCACACAATTCCAATCTCCACCAATTATCGCTACATTTGGTAAGGCACGCAAATAATATACTAGGACTTCTTGAACAAATTTAGTTTTGGTACGCACATCTCCCTCTGCTGAACCATATACACACACCAAACTGATTTGTACCCAACCCCATAATCCATCCACTCTAATCACCCTCCCCTCCCCCCCTTCACAACGCCTTACTACAAACGGGCTAGTTTCCCTCACCAGAATGGCAGCTCCTCCTTTCAACCTTGTCACATGCTCCATGTACACATTATATCCACTCATTTCCAACTCGTATCCTGCTCTGTAATTGTGTTCCTGTATGAACACTACATCCACACCAAGTTGCACCAAATACTCGTTAACCACTTACGCTTTCTCTCTGTTCTCAATCTGTTAATATTTATTGTCAAACACTTAAAATCTACAAATGGGTTTTCCTTTTGTCCCCGGTGTTGACTTATCTCCAGTACGTTTTGCAACACCCCTTTCCCTCCCCCCCCCCACTTTGGGAACTGCCTTTGCAAACCCCTGATCCTTGGGGTCACTGGACCCTCTCTTCTTGACCTCCGCCCAAGACTTTTTCCCAGGGCGCTGAGCAGGAGTGATCACGTCATCTGAGTCTGATAGCGCAGCAGTGCGCATTCGTGTCCTACCCTCCACCTACATTTTAACGTCTGCTGCAGCATCCTGGTGCACCTCCACCTCCACTGCCTCCACCATCAAGCCATTTGTCTCACTCTGCTGTATACCTCCTTCGCCCACTGCACCATCATTCTCAACCGACCCCATAGCTAAGCCTGGGTCCCCCACATGTCCAATGATCTTGTCATCTAACAAGATGTCCAACGCCTTTACTAACAACACTTCCACTTCTTCTTCACCCAAGTTCGGTATATTTTCTTCGAATATCTGATTTATGTCCAACGATGGAGATTCCCCCCGTTTTGATACATTTACTGATTCCATCTCCTCTGCTTTATCCACCTCTTCACTCCATGACAACCTTTGTTTAGGCAGTGTTGCAAAAGACTGCTCTCACCCAAGAGCCTCGACTACTGCCTGCCGTTGCTGTTGTACCGGGTATCCACATCGCTTTCCACACTGCGTCGCAATGTGGTCATTTGACCCACACAAGCGACACGTTCATCGTTGCCCCTCGTATGTTACATAAACTTGAGTTCTAAAATCCTGTAACACCACATAAGATGGTATGGGGTGACGTAGTGTCATTTTAACAGAATACGTTCCCTCAAGTATTCCTGCATACAGTCCAGTAGCTCACCGTCCCGCAGTGGTCATGTGAACCGTCCCATATTTACTTAGTTCACTGCGGATGTCAAAGTCGTTCATCTCAAAAGGCACATTTCTTATTTTGACCCATGTGTAGTACCTAGATACATCATGGAGCTGCACTGACACAGCTGAGTTGACCGTTATGATGTTTTCCTGATACTTGTCTACCACTGCCTCATAGACATGTGCAGATGTTAATTTTACGAAGATCCTCATTGTTCCATTTAGCGCCACACCACTAATCTCTTCATTTGCAATACCATATGTATCGCGGATGATCGCCGGTAGCAACAAATCCACTGAAGATCCCGTAACAGCCCCACGGATCAGCTCAATACAAACAGTATTGATGCGTCGCCGGCTGTTCAGCGCCATGTTGTGAAAATAAAGTTGCCACCAACCAGCGCTAGGCGCAGCACCAGCGCACGTCCTCACCAAACAAAGGTTGAGAGAAGAATGACAAATTGAGCGATTTTCTTTTGCCAGGGATCCGAATTACGGAGATTTTCAGCGTTATATTATTATCTGTCAATATATAAAATATACCGTGGTATTATCAATATTATTATTATTATTACTATTATTATCGATATCGATGATTTTTAGTTTTTATTATTGTTAGGTAGGATTTCTTATATGTATATAGAACATACAAAAGCCAGGAAGCCATCAGGTAAATTGTTCACTTGTTTATGTCCGGCTTACTGAGGTTTGGGTCACGTGATCCAACCTGATGACGGGTCACCAGACTGGTGGTGAGTCAGTCTGCTGCCTGATCTAGCCCTGACTACCAGACTGGTAGTGAGTCAGTCTGCTGCCTGATCTAGCCCTGACTACCAGACTGGTAGTGAGTCAGTCTGCTGCCTGATCTAGTCCTGACTACCAGACTGGTAGTGAGTCAGTCTGCTGCCTGATCTAGTCCTGACTACCAGACTGCTAGTGAGTCAGTCTGCTGCCTGATCTAGTCCTGACTACCAGACTGGCAGTGAGTCAGTCTGCTGCCTGATCTAGTCCTGACTACCAGACTGCTAGTGAGTCAGTCTGCTGCCTGATCTAGTCCTGACTACCAGACTGCTAGTGAGTCAGTCTGCTGCCTGATCTAGTCCTGACTACCAGACTGCTAGTGAGTCAGTCTGCTGCCTGATCTAGTCCTGACTACCAGACTGGTAGTGAGTCAGTCTGCTGCCTGATCTAGTCCTGACTACCAGACTGCTAGTGAGTCAGTCTGCTGCCTGATCTAGTCCTGACTACCAGACTGCTAGTGAGTCAGTCTGCTGCCTGATCTAGTCCTGACTACCAGACTGCTAGTGAGTCAGTCTGCTGCCTGATCTAGTCCTGACTACCAGACTGCTAGTGAGTCAGTCTGCTGCCTGATCTAGTCCTGACTACCAGACTGGTAGTGAGTCAGTCTGCTGCCTGATCTAGTCCTGACTACCAGACTGGTAGTGAGTCAGTCTGCTGCCTGATCTAGTCCTGACTACCAGACTGCTAGTGAGTCAGTCTGCTGCCTGATCTAGTCCTGACTACCAGACTGCTAGTGAGTCAGTCTGCTGCCTGATCTAGTCCTGACTACCAGACTGCTAGTGAGTCAGTCTGCTGCCTGATCTAGTCCTGACTACCAGACTGGTAGTGAGTCAGTCTGCTGCCTGATCTAGCCCTGACTACCAGACTGGCAGTGAGTCAGTCTGCTGCCTGATCTAGTCCTGACTACCAGACTGGTAGTGAGTCAGTCTGCTGCCTGATCTAGTCCTGACTACCAGACTGGTAGTGAGTCAGTCTGCTGCCTGATCTAGTCCTGACTACCAGACTGGTAGTGAGTCAGTCTGCTGCCTGATCTAGTCCTGACTACCAGACTGACAGTGAGTCAGTCTGCTGCCTGATCTAGTCCTGACTACCAGACTGACAGTGAGTCAGTCTGCTGCCTGATCTAGTCCTGACTACCAGACTGGCAGTGAGTCAGTCTGCTGCCTGATCTAGTCCTGACTACCAGACTGCTAGTGAGTCAGTCTGCTGCCTGATCTAGTCCTGACTACCAGACTGCTAGTGAGTCAGTCTGCTGCCTGATCTAGTCCTGACTACCAGACTGGCAGTGAGTCAGTCTGCTGCCTGATCTAGTCCTGACTACCAGACTGCTAGTGAGTCAGTCTGCTGCCTGATCTAGTCCTGACTACCAGACTGCTAGTGAGTCAGTCTGCTGCCTGATCTAGTCCTGACTACCAGACTGCTAGTGAGTCAGTCTGCTGCCTGATCTAGCCCTGACTACCAGACTGGTAGTGAGTCAGTCTGCTGCCTGATCTAGCCCTGACTACCAGACTGACAGTGGGTCAGTCTGCTGCCTGATCTAGCCCTGACTACCAGACAGTGAAGCAGTCTGCTGCCTGATCTAACCCTGACTACCAGACTAGCAGTGAGTCAGTCTGCTGCCTGATCTACCCCTGACTACCAGACTGACAGTGAGTCAGTCTGCTGCCTGATCTACCCCTGACTACCAGACTGACAGTGAGTCAGTCTGCTGCCTGATCTACCCCTGACTACCAGACTGGCAGTGAGTCAGTCTGCTGCCTGATCTACCCCTGACTACCAGACTGACAGTGAGTCAGTCTGCTGCCTGATCTAGCCCTGACTACCAGACTGGCAGTGAGTCAGTCTGCTGCCTGATCTAGCCCTGATTACCAGACTGGCAGTGAGTCAGCCTGCTGCCTGATCTAGCCCTGACTACCAGACTGGCAGTGAGTCAGTCTGCTGCCTGATCTAGCCCTGACTACCAGACTGGCAGTGAGTCAGTCTGCTGCCTGATCTAGTCCTGACTACCAGACTGGTGGTGAGTCAGTCTGCTGCCTGATCTAGTCCTGACTACCAGACTGGCAGTGAGTCAGTCTGCTGCCTGATCTAGCCCTGACTACCAGACTGGTAGTGAGTCAGTCTGCTGCCTGATCTAGTCCTGACTACCAGACTGGTAGTGAGTCAGTCTGCTGCCTGATCTAGTCCTGACTACCAGACTGGTAGTGAGTCAGTCTGCTGCCTGATCTAGTCCTGACTACCAGACTGGCAGTGAGTCAGTCTGCTGCCTGATCTAGCCCTGACTACCAGACTGGCAGTGAGTCAGTCTGCTGCCTGATCTAGCCCTGACTACCAGACAGTGAAGCAGTCTGCTGCCTGATCTAGTCCTGACTACCAGACTGGCAGTGAGTCAGTCTGCTGCCTGATCTAGCCCTGACTACCAGACTGGCAGTGAGTCAGTCTGCTGCCTGATCTAGCCCTGACTACCAGACTGACAGTGAGTCAGTCTGCTGACTGATCTACCCCTGACTACCAGACTGACAGTGAGTCAGTCTGCTGCCTGATCTACCCCTGACTACCAGACTGGCAGTGAGTCAGCCTGCTGCCTAATCTACCCCTGACTACCAGACTGACAGTGAGTCAGTCTGCTGCCTGATCTAGCCCTGACTACCAGACTGGCAGTGAGTCAGTCTGCTGCCTGATCTAGCCCAGACTACCAGACTGGCAGTGAGTCAGTCTGCTGCCTGATCTAGCCCTGACTACCAGACTGGCAGTGAGTCAGTCTGCTGCCTGATCTAGCCCTGACTACCAGACTGGCAGTGAGTCAGTCTGCTGCCTGATCTAGCCCTGACTACCAGACTGGCAGTGAGTCAGTCTGCTGCCTGATCTAGCCCTGACTACCAGACTGGCAGTGAGTCAGTCTGCTGCCTGATCTAGCCCTGACTACCAGACTGGCAGTGAGTCAGTCTGCTGCCTGATCTAGCCCTGACTACCAGACTGGCAGTGAGTCAGTCTGCTGCCTGATCTAGCCCTGACTACCAGACTGGCAGTGAGTCAGTCTGCTGCCTGATCTAGCCCTGACTACCAGACTGGCAGTGAAGCAGTCTGCTGCCTGATCTACCCCTGACTACCAGACTGGCAGTGAGTCAGTCTAATGCCTGATCTAGCCCTGACTACCAGACTGGCAGTGAGTCAGTCTGCTGCCTGATCTACCCCTGACTACCAGACTGACAGTGAGTCAGTCTGCTGACTGATCTACCCCTGACTACCAGACTGACAGTGAGTCAGTCTGCTGACTGATCTACCCCTGACTACCAGACTGACAGTGAGTCAGTCTGCTGACTGATCTACCCCTGACTACCAGACTGACAGTGAGTCAGTCTGCTGACTGATCTACCTAACCCTGACTACCAGACTGACAGTGAGTCAGTCTGCTGCCTGATCTACCCCTGACTACCAGACTGACAGTGAGTCAGTCTGCTGCCTGATCTAGCCCTGACTACCAGACAGTGAAGCAGTCTGCTGCCTGATCTAGCCCTGACTACCAGACTGACAGTGAGTCAGTCTGCTGCCTGATCTACCCCTGACTACCAGACTGGCAGTGAGTCAGTCTGCTGCCTGATCTACCCCTGACTACCAGACTGGCAGTGAGTCAGTCTGCTGCCTGATCTAGCCCTGACTACCAGACTGGCAGTGAAGCAGTCTGCTGCCTGATCTAACCCTGACTACCAGACTGGCAGTGAAGCAGTCTGCTGCCTGATCTACCCCTGACTACCAGACTGGCAGTGAGTCAGTCTGCTGCCTGATCTAGCCCTGACTACCAGACAGTGAAGCAGTCTGCTGCCTGATCTACCCCTGACTACCAGACTGACAGTGAGTCAGTCTGCTGCCTGATCTAGCCCTGACTACCAGACTGGCAGTGAGTCAGTCTGCTGCCTGATCTAGCCCTGACTACCAGACAGTGAGTCAGTCTGCTGCCTGATCTAGCCCTGACTACCAGACAGTGAGTCAGTCTGCTGCCTGATCTACCCCTGACTACCAGACAGTGAGTCAGTCTGCTGCCTGATCTACCCCTGACTACCAGACTGACAGTGAGTCAGTCTGCTGCCTGATCTACCCCTGACTACCAGACTGACAGTGAGTCAGTCTGGTGCCTGATCTACTCCTGATTACCAGACTGGTGGTGAGTCAGTCTGCTGCCTGATCTACCCCTGACTACCAGACTGACAGTGAGTCAGTCTGCTGCCTGATCTACCCCTGACTACCAGACTGACAGTGAGTCAGTCTGCTGCCTGATCTACCCCTGACTACCAGACTGGCAGTGAGTCAGTCTGCTGCCTGATCTAGCCCTGACTACCAGACTGACAGTGAGTCAGTCTGCTGCCTGATCTAGCCCTGACTACCAGACTGGCAGTGAGTCAGTCTGCTGCCTGATCTACCCCTGACTACCAGACTGGCAGTGAGTCAGTCTGCTGCCTGATCTAGCCCTGACTACCAGACTGGCAGTGAGTCAGTCTGCTGCCTGATCTACCCCTGACTACCAGACTGGCAGTGAGTCAGTCTGCTGCCTGATCTACCCCTGACTACCAGACTGACAGTGAGTCAGTCTGCTGCCTGATCTACCCCTGACTACCAGACTGGCAGTGAGTCAGTCTGCTGCCTGATCTAGCCCTGACTACCAGACTGGCAGTGAGTCAGTCTGCTGCCTGATCTAGCCCTGACTACCAGACTGGCAGTGAGTCAGTCTGCTGCCTGATCTAGCCCTGACTACCAGACTGGCAGTGAGTCAGTCTGCTGCCTGGTCTAGCCCTGACTACCAGACAGTGAGTCAGTCTGCTGCCTGATCTAACCCTGACTACCAGACTGACAATGAGTCAGTCTGCTGCCTGATCTAACCCTGACTACCAGACTGGCAGTGAGTCAGTCTGATGCCTGATCTAGCCCTGACTACCAGACTGGCAGTGAGTCAGTCTGCTGCCTGATCTAGCCCTGACTACCAGACAGTGAAGCAGTCTGCTGCCTGATCTACCCCTGACTACCAGACAGTGAAGCAGTCTGCTGCCTGATCTACCCCTGACTACCAGACTGACAGTGAGTCAGTCTGCTGCCTGATCTAGCCCTGACTACCAGACAGTGAAGCAGTCTGCTGCCTGATCTAACCCTGACTACCAGACTGGCAGTGAAGCAGTCTGCTGCCTGATCTAGCCCTGACTACCAGACTGGCAGTGAGTCAGTCTGCTGCCTGATCTAGCCCTGACTACCAGACAGTGAGTCAGTCTGCTGCCTGATCTAGCCCTGACTACCAGACAGTGAGTCAGTCTGCTGCCTGATCTAGCCCTGACTACCAGACAGTGAGTCAGTCTGCTGCCTGATCTACCCCTGACTACCAGACTGACAGTGAGTCAGTCTGCTGCCTGATCTACCCCTGACTACCAGACTGACAGTGAGTCAGTCTGCTGCCTGATCTACCCCTGACTACCAGACTGACAGTGAGTCAGTCTGCTGCCTGATCTACCCCTGACTACCAGACTGACAGTGAGTCAGTCTGCTGCCTGATCTACCCCTGACTACCAGACTGACAGTGAGTCAGTCTGCTGCCTGATCTACCCCTGACTACCAGACTGGCAGTGAAGCAGTCTGCTGCCTGATCTAGCCCTGACTACCAGACTGACAGTGAGTCAGTCTGCTGCCTGATCTACCCCTGACTACCAGACTGGCAGTGAGTCAGTCTGCTGCCTGATCTACCCCTGACTACCAGACAGTGAGTCAGTCTGCTGCCTGATCTACTCCTGATTACCAGACTGGTGGTGAGTCAGTCTGCTGCCTGATCTACCCCTGACTACCAGACTGACAGTGAGTCAGTCTGCTGCCTGATCTACCCCTGACTACCAGACAGTCACTGATCTACCCCTGGCTACCAGACTGACAGTGAGTCAGTCTGCTGACTGATCTACCCCCTGACTACCAGACTGACAGTGAGTCAGTCTGCTGACTGATCTACCCCTGACTACCAGACTGACAGTGAGTCAGTCTGCTGCCTAATCTACCCCTGACTACCAGACTGACAGTAAGTCAGTCTGCTGACTGATCTTCCCCTGGCTACCAGACTGACAGTGAGTCAGTCTGCTGACTGATCTACCCCTGACTACCAGACTGACAGTGAGTCAGTCTGCTGACTGATCTACCCCTGACTACCAGACTGACAGTGAGTCAGTCTGCTGACTGATCTACCCCTGACTACCAGACTGACAGTGAGTCAGTCTGCTGACTGACCCTGACTACCAGACTGTCAGTGAGTCAGTCTGCTGACTGATCTACCCCTGGCTACCAGACTGACAGTGAGTCAGTCTGCTGACTGATCTAGCCCTGACTGACAGTGAAGCAGTCTGCTGACTGATCTACCCCTGACTACCAGACTGACAGTGAGTCAGTCTGCTGACTGATCTACCCCTGACTACCAGACTGACAGTGAGTCAGTCTGCTGACTGATCTACCCCCTGACTACCAGACTGACAGTGAGTCAGTCTGCTGACTGATCTACCTCTGACTACCACTGACAGTGACAGTCTGCTGACTGATCTACCCCTGACTACCAGACTGCAGTGAGTCACTGATCTACCCCTGACTACCAGACTGACAGTGAGTCAGTCTGCTGACTGATCTACCCCTGACTACCAGACTGACAGTGAGTCACTGATCACCCTGACTACCAGACTGTGAGTCAGTCTGCTGACTGATCTACCCCTGACTACCAGACTGACAGTGAGTCAGTCTGCTGACTGATCTACCCCTGACTACCAGACTGACAGTGAGTCAGTCTGCTGACTGATCTACCCCTGACTACCAGACTGACAGTGAGTCAGTCTGCTGACTGATCTACCCCTGACTACCAGACTGACAGTGAGTCAGTCTGCTGACTGATCTACCCCTGACTACCAGACTGACAGTGAGTCAGTCTGCTGCCTGATCTACCCCTGACTACCAGACTGACAGTGAGTCAGTCTGCTGACTGATCTACCCCTGACTACCAGACTGACAGTGAGTCAGTCTGCTGACTGATCTACCCCTGACTACCAGACTGACAGTGAGTCAGTCTGCTGACTGATCTACCCCTGACTACCAGACTGACAGTGAGTCAGTCTGCTGACTGATCTACCCCTGACTACCAGACTGACAGTGAGTCAGTCTGCTGACTGATCTACCCCTGACTACCAGACTGACAGTGAGTCAGTCTGCTGACTGATCTACCCCTGACTACCAGACTGACAGTGAGTCAGTCTGCTGACTGATCTACCCCTGACTACCAGACTGACAGTGAGTCAGTCTGCTGCCTGATCTACCCCTGACTACCAGACTGACAGTGAGTCAGTCTGCTGCCTGATCTACCCCTGACTACCAGACAGACAGTGAAGCAGTCTGCTGACTGATCTACCCCTGACTACCAGACTGACAGTGAGTCAGTCTGCTGACTGATCTACCCCTGACTACCAGACTGACAGTGAGTCAGTCTGCTGACTGATCTACCCCTGACTACCAGACTGACAGTGAGTCAGTCTGCTGACTGATCTACCCCTGACTACCAGACTGACAGTGAGTCAGTCTGCTGACTGATCTACCCCTGACTACCAGACTGACAGTGAGTCAGTCTGCTGACTGATCTACCCCTGACTACCAGACTGACAGTGAGTCAGTCTGCTGACTGATCTACCCCTGACTACCAGACTGACAGTGAGTCAGTCTGCTGCCTGATCTACCCCTCCAGACTGACAGTGCAGTCAGTCTGCTGACTGATATACCCCTGACTACCAGACTGACAGTGAGTCAGTCTGCTGACTGATCTACCCCTGACTACCAGACTGACAGTGAGTCAGTCTGCTGACTGATCTACCCCTGACTACCAGACTGACAGTGAGTCAGTCTGCTGACTGATCTACCCCTGACTACCAGACTGACAGTGAGTCAGTCTGCTGACTGATCTACCCCTGACTACCAGACTGACAGTGAGTCAGTCTGCTGACTGATCTACCCCTGACTACCAGACTGACAGTGAGTCAGTCTGCTGACTGATCTACCCCTGACTACCAGACTGACAGTGAGTCAGTCTGCTGACTGATCTACCCCTGACTACCAGACTGACAGTGAGTCAGTCTGCTGACTGATCTACCCCTGACTACCAGACTGACAGTGAGTCAGTCTGCTGACTGATCTACCCCTGACTACCAGACTGACAGTGAGTCAGTCTGCTGACTGATCTACCCCTGACTACCAGACTGACAGTGAGTCAGTCTGCTGAGACTGATCTACCCCTGACTACCAGACTGACAGTGAGTCAGTCTGCTGATCTAACCCTGACTGATCTACTGCCCTGTCTACCAGACTGACAGTGAGTCAGTCTGCTGACTGATCTACCCCTGACTACCAGACTGACAGTGAGTCAGTCTGCTGACTGATCTACCCCTGACTACCAGACTGACAGTGAGTCAGTCTGCTGACTGATCTACCCCTGACTACCAGACTGACAGTGAGTCAGTCTGCTGACTGATCTACCCCTGACTACCAGACTGACAGTGAGTCAGTCTGCTGACTGATCTACCCCTGACTACCAGACTGACAGTGAGTCAGTCTGCTGACTGATCTACCCCTGACTACCAGACTGACAGTGAGTCAGTCTGCTGACTGATCTACCCCTGACTACCAGACTGACAGTGAGTCAGTCTGCTGACTGATCTACCCCTGACTACCAGACTGACAGTGAGTCAGTCTGCTGACTGATCTACCCCTGACTACCAGACTGACAGTGAGTCAGTCTGCTGACTGATCTACCCCTGACTACCAGACTGACAGTGAGTCAGTCTGCTGCCTGATCTACCCCTGCTGACAGTGAAGCAGTCTGCTACTGATCCCTGACTACCAGACTGACAGTGAGTCAGTCTGCTGCCTGATCTAGCCCTGACTACCAGACTGACAGTGAGTCAGTCTGCTGACTGATCTAGCCCTGACTACCAGACTGACAGTGAGTCAGTCTGCTGCCTGATCTAGCCCTGACTACCAGACTGACAGTGAGTCAGTCTGCTGACTGATCTACCCCTGACTACCAGACTGACAGTGAGTCAGTCTGCTGACTGATCTACCCCTGACTACCAGACTGACAGTGAGTCAGTCTGCTGACTGATCTACCCCTGACTACCAGACTGACAGTGAGTCAGTCTGCTGACTGATCTACCCCTGACTACCAGACTGACAGTGAGTCAGTCTGCTGACTGATCTACCCCTGACTACCAGACTGACAGTGAGTCAGTCTGCTGACTGATCTACCCCTGACTACCAGACTGACAGTGAGTCAGTCTGCTGACTGATCTACCCCTGACTACCAGACTGACAGTGAGTCAGTCTGCTGACTGATCTACCCCTGACTACCAGACTGACAGTGAGTCAGTCTGCTGACTGATCTACCCCTGACTACCAGACTGACAGTGAGTCAGTCTGCTGACTGATCTACCCCTGACTACCAGACTGACAGTGAGTCAGTCTGCTGACTGATCTACCCCTGACTACCAGACTGACAGTGAGTCAGTCTGCTGACTGATCTACCCCTGACTACCAGACTGACAGTGAGTCAGTCTGCTGACTGATCTACCCCTGACTACCAGACTGACAGTGAGTCAGTCTGCTGACTGATCTACCCCTGACTACCAGACTGACAGTGAGTCAGTCTGCTGACTGATCTACCCCTGACTACCAGACTGACAGTGAGTCAGTCTGCTGACTGATCTACCCCTGACTACCAGACTGACAGTGAGTCAGTCTGCTGACTGATCTACCCCTGACTACCAGACTGACAGTGAGTCAGTCTGCTGACTGATCTACCCCTGACTACCAGACTGACAGTGAGTCAGTCTGCTGACTGATCTACCCCTGACTACCAGACTGACAGTGAGTCAGTCTGCTGCCTGATCTACCCCTGACTACCAGACTGACAGTGAGTCAGTCTGCTGACTGATCTACCCCTGACTACCAGACTGACAGTGAGTCAGTCTGCTGACTGATCTACCCCTGACTACCAGACTGACAGTGAGTCAGTCTGCTGACTGATCTACCCCTGACTACCAGACTGACAGTGAGTCAGTCTGCTGACTGATCTACCCCTGACTACCAGACTGACAGTGAGTCAGTCTGCTGACTGATCTACCCCTGACTACCAGACTGACAGTGAGTCAGTCTGCTGACTGATCTACCCCTGACTACCAGACTGACAGTGAGTCAGTCTGCTGACTGATCTACCCCTGACTACCAGACTGACAGTGAGTCAGTCTGCTGACTGATCTACCCCTGACTACCAGACTGACAGTGAGTCAGTCTGCTGCCTGATCTACCCCTGACTACCAGACTGACAGTGAGTCAGTCTGCTGACTGATCTACCCCTGACTACCAGACTGACAGTGAGTCAGTCTGCTGCCTGATCTACCCCTGACTACCAGACTGACAGTGAGTCAGTCTGGTGCCTGATCTACTCCTGATTACCAGACTGGTGGTGAGTCAGTCTGCTGCCTGATCTACCCCTGACTACCAGACTGACAGTGAGTCAGTCTGCTGCCTGATCTAGCCCTGACTACCAGACTGGCAGTGAGTCAGTCTGCTGCCTGATCTACCCCTGACTACCAGACTGGCAGTGAAGCAGTCTGCTGCCTGATCTAGCCCTGACTACCAGACTGGCAGTGAGTCAGTCTGCTGCCTGATCTACCCCTGACTACCAGACTGGCAGTGAGTCAGTCTGCTGCCTGATCTAGCCCTGACTACCAGACAGTGAAGCAGTCTGCTGCCTGATCTACCCCTGACTACCAGACTGGCAGTGAGTCAGTCTGCTGCCTGATCTACCCCTGACTATCAGACTGGCAGTGAGTCAGTCTGCTGCCTGATCTAGCCCTGACTACCAGACTGGCAGTGAGTCAGTCTGCTGCCTGATCTACCCCTGACTACCAGACTGGCAGTGAGTCAGTCTGATGCCTGATCTAGCCCTGACTACCAGACAGTGAAGCAGTCTGCTGCCTGATCTAGCCCTGACTACCAGACTGACAGTGAGTCAGTCTGCTGCCTGATCTACCCCTGACTATCAGACTGACAGTGAGTCAGTCTGCTGCCTGATCTAGCCCTGACTACCAGACTGGCAGTGAGTCAGTCTGCTGCCTGATCTAGCCCTGACTACCAGACTGGCAGTGAGTCAGTCTGCTGCCTGATCTACCCCTGACTACCAGACTGACAGTGAGTCAGTCTGCTGCCTGATCTAGCCCTGACTATCAGACTGGCAGTGAGTCAGTCTGCTGCCTGATCTAGCCCTGACTACCAGACTGGCAGTGAGTCAGTCTGCTGCCTGATCTACCCCTGACTACCAGACTGGCAGTGAGTCAGTCTGCTGCCTGATCTAGCCCTGACTACCAGACTGGCAGTGAGTCAGTCTGCTGCCTGATCTAGCCCTGACTACCAGGCTGGCAGTGAGTCAGTCTGCTGCCTGATCTAGCCCTGACTACCAGACTGGCAGTGAGTCAGTCTGCTGCCTGATCTAGCCCTGACTACCAGACTGGCAGTGAGTCAGTCTGCTGCCTGATCTAGCCCTGACTACCAGACTGGCAGTGAGTCAGTCTGCTGCCTGATCTACCCCTGACTACCAGACTGACAGTGAGTCAGTCTGCTGCCTGATCTAGCCCTGACTACCAGACTGGCAGTGAGTCAGTCTGCTGCCTGATCTACCCCTGACTACCAGACTGACAGTGAGTCAGTCTGCTGCCTGATCTAGCCCTGACTACCAGACTGGCAGTGAGTCAGTCTGGTGCCTGATCTACCCCTGACTACCAGACTGACAGTGAGTCAGTCTGCTGCCTGATCTACCCCTGACTACCAGACTGGCAGTGAGTCAGTCTGCTGCCTGATCTACCCCTGACTACCAGACTGACAGTGAGTCAGTCTGCTGCCTGATCTAGCCCTGACTACCAGACTGGCAGTGAGTCAGTCTGCTGCCTGATCTACCCCTGACTACCAGACTGACAGTGAGTCAGTCTGCTGCCTGATCTAGCCCTGACTACCAGACTGGCAGTGAGTCAGTCTGCTGCCTGATCTACCCCTGACTACCAGACTGACAGTGAGTCAGTCTGCTGCCTGATCTAGCCCTGACTACCAGACTGGCAGTGAGTCAGTCTGCTGCCCGATCTACCCCTGACTACCAGACTGGCAGTGAGTCAGTCTGCTGCCTGATCTACCCCTGACTACCAGACTGACAGTGAGTCAGTCTGCTGCCTGATCTAGCCCTGACTACCAGACTGACAGTGAGTCAGTCTGCTGCCTGATCTAGCCCTGACTACCAGACAGGCAGTGAGTCAATCTGCTGCCTGATCTACCCCTGACTACCAGGCAGTGAGTCAGTCTGCTGCCTGATCTACCCCTGACTACCAGGCAGTGAGTCAGTCTGCTGCCTGATCTAGCCCTGACTACCAGACAGGCAGTGAGTCAATCTGCTGCCTGATCTACCCCTGACTACCAGGCAGTGAGTCAGTCTGCTGCCTGATCTACCCCTGACTACCAGGCAGTGAGTCAGTCTGCTGCCTGATCTACCCCTGACTACCAGGCAGTGAGTCAGTCTGCTGCCTGATCTACCCCTGACTACTGATCATATATCTGCTCTCCCTTAGATTCACTCACTTTGAACATACTTGAGAATTAGACTCAAGACTTGACTCACAGATCATTGTTCCCAAGATTGATCATCCCAGCATCCTCACAGATTATCTCGGACATCCCAGCATCCTCACAGATTATCTCGGACATCCCAGCATCCTCACAGATGCCTCTTTCAGACAACTCCTTCCTGTCTGTCGTCTTTATGACAGAATTCACAGGTGTTGCTAAATTTCGTACAGTTATGTAGTTGGGTTTAACACAGTCTTGTCGAGACAGAGACTTAGATGTTTGTGAAGACTTAAGCTTTAAATTCATACAGCTATTGTATATAAAGTATTAAGATATATTATTGTATTAAGATATAATATTATTGTATTGAGTTTCCTAGTTGAAATTCCTCATAGATTCTAAAATATATTAAACTAGCGTGAGACCTGGAGTTTACCTGGAGTTTACCTGGAGTTTACCTGGAGTTTACCTGGAGTTTACCTGGAGTTTACCTGGAGTTTACCTGGAGTTTACCTGGGGAGAGTTGCGGGGGTCAACGCCCCCGCGGCCCGGTCTGTGACCAGGCCTCCTGGTGGATCAGCGCCTGATCAACCAGGCTGTTGCTGCTGGCTGCACGCAAACCAACGTACGAGCCACAGCCTGGCTGATCAAGAACTGACTTTAGGAGGATAAATTCTGAAGTTTTTATAAACTTTCAACGAATAAAAAAAAATTCTTCTAAATCCCTTATTTGCAACACACAGGCTGGGCCAGGAGCTGTGACTCGACCTGTACACCCACACACAGGTCAGTACACACAGGTGGCACCAGGAGCTGTGACTCGACCCCTACACCCACACATTGGTTAGTACACACAGGCTGGGCCAGGAGCTGTGACTCGACCTGTACACCCACACATTGGTCAGTACACACATGTGGCACCAGGAGCTGTGACTCGACCTGTACACCCACACATTGGTCAGTACACACAGGTGGCACCAGGAGCTGTGACTCGACCTGTACACCCACACACAGGTCAGTACACACAGGTGGCACCAGGAGCTGTGACTCGACCTGTACACCCACACATTGGTTAGTACACACAGGCTGGGCCAGGAGCTGTGACTCGACCTGTACACCCACACATTGGTCAGTACACACATGTGGCACCAGGAGCTGTGACTCGACCTGTACACCCACACATTGGTCAGTACACACAGGTGGCACTATGAGCTGTGACTCGACCCCTACACCCACACACAGGTCAGTACACAGACACAGGTAGCACCAGGAGCTGTGACTCGACCCTTACACCCACAAACAGGTCAGTACACAGACACAGGTGGCACCAGGAGCTGTGAATCGACCCCTACACCCACACACAGGTCAGTACACAGACATAGGTGGCACCAGGAGCTGTGAATCGACCCTATCACCCACACACAGGTCAGTACACAGACACAGGTGGCACCAGGAGCTGTGAATCGACCCCTACACCCACACACAGGTCAGTACACAGACACAGGTGGCACCAGGAGCTGTGAATCGACCCCTACACCCACACACAGGTCAGTACACAGACACAGGTGGCACCAGGAGCTGTGAATCGACCCCTACACCCACACACAGGTCAGTACACAGACACAGGTGGCACCAGGAGCTGTGAATCGACCCTTACACCCACACACAGGTCAGTACACAGGCACAGGTGGCACCAGGAGCTGTGAATCGACCCTTACACCCACACACAGGTCAGTACACAGGCACAGGTGGCACCAGGAGCTGTGACTCGACCCCTACACCCACACACAGGTCAGTACACAGACACAGGTGGCACCAGGAGCTGTGAATCGACCCTTACACCCACACACAGGTCAGTACACAGGCACAGGTGGCACCAGGAGCTGTGACTCGACCCCTACACCCACACACAGGTCAGTACACAGACACAGGTGGCACCAGTGAATCGACCCCTACACCCACACACAGGTCAGTGTGACTCGACCCCTACACCCACACACAGGTCAGTACACAGACACAGGTGGCACCAGGAGCTGTGACTCGACCCTTACACCCACACACAGGTCAGTACACAGACACAGGTGGCACCAGGAGCTGTGAATCGACCCTTACACCCACACACAGGTCAGTACACAGGCACAGGTGGCACCAGGAGCTGTGACTCGACCCCTACACCCACACACAGGTCAGTACACAGACACAGGTGGCACCAGGAGCTGTGACTCGACCCCCTACTCCCACACACAGGTCAGTACACAGACAGACAGAGAAGGCAACAAGAGGTCAGAGGTCAGTAACCTCTCTCTTCCTATTTTGAAAGTTGTTTCGCTAGTTTTTTGTGAGGTACCTCTAGCCTGTTCCTACCCTTCACCTGTGAGAGATAGTGAGAGAGATAGTGAGAGATAGTGGGTGAGAGATAATGAGTGAGAGAGTGAGAGATAGTGGGTGAGAGTGAGAGAGAGGTAGCATGTGCGTGAGGTACCTCTAGCCTGTTCCTACCCTTCACCTGTGAGAGATAGCTAGAGATACTGGGTGAGAGACAGTGAGTGGGAGAGAGAGATAGTGGGTGAAAGAGAGATAGTGGGTGAGAGATAGAGGTAGTGTGTGTGAGAGGTACCTCTATCCTGATCCTACCCTTCACCTGTGAGAGAGAGTGAGAGACAGAGAGATAGCGAGAGAGAGAGAGAGAGAGAGAGAGGGGGGTAGTGTGTGTGAGAGGTACCTCTAGCCTGTTCCTGCCCTTCACCTGTGCGATATTGAGAGATACTGAGTGGGAGAGAGTGAGAGGGAGAGAGAAAGGGATGGGTAGTGAGAGAGGGAGAGAAAGTGAGAGAGAGAAATAAACATTGTGACACGAAGACGGAAAGAGAAGAGAGAGGGACTGATCCCTCAACCACAGAAGAGACACAGTCGTCCCCACACAACCACAGCAGAGACACAGTCGTCCCCACACAACCACGGCAGAGACACAGTCGTCCCCACACAACCACGGCAGAGACACAGTCGTCCCCACACAACCACAGCAGAGACACAGTCGTCCCCACACAACCACAGCAGAGACACAGTCGTCCCCACACAACCACAGCAGAGACACAGCCGTCCCCACACAACCATAGCAGACACAGTCGTCCCCACACAACCATAGCAGACACAGTCGTCCCCACACAACCATAGCAGACACAGTCGTCCCCACACAACCACAGCAGAGACACAGTCGTCCCCACACAACCACAGCAGAGACACAGCCGTCCCCACACAACCATAGCAGACACAGTCGTCCCCACACACCCACAGCAGAGACACAATCGTCCCCACACAACCACAGCAGAGACAGCCGTCCCCACACAACCACAGCAGAGACAGAGTCGTCCCCACACAACCACAGCAGAGACACAGTCGTCCCCACACAACCACAGCAGAGACACAGTCGTCCCCACACAACCACAGCAGAGACACAGTCGTCCCCACACAACCACAGCAGAGACACAGCCGTCCCCACACAACCACAGCAGAGACACAGTCGTCCCCACACAACCACAGCAGAGACACAGTCGTCCCCACACAACCACAGCAGAGACACAGCCGTCCCCACACAACCACAGCAGAGACACAGTCGTCCCCACACAACCACAGCAGAGACACAGTCGTCCCCACACAGCCACAGCAGAGACACAGTCGTCCCCACACAACCACAGCAGAGACACAGCCGTCCCCACACAACCACAGCAGAGACACAGCCGTCCCCACACAACCACAGCAGAGACACAGCCGTCCCCACACAACCACAGCAGAGACACAGTCGTCCCCACACAACCACAGCAGAGACACAGCCGTCCCCACACAACCACAGCAGAGACACAGTCGTCCCCACACAACCACAGCAGAGACACAGTCGTCCCCACACAACCACAGCAGAGACACAGCCGTCCCCACACAACCACAGCAGAGACACAGTCGTCCCCACACAACCACAGCAGAGACACAGTCGTCCCCACACAGCCACAGCAGAGACACAGTCGTCCCCACACAACCACAGCAGAGACACAGCCGTCCCCACACAACCACAGCAGAGACACAGCCGTCCCCACACAACCACAGCAGAGACACAGTCGTCCCCACACAACCACAGCAGAGACACAGCCGTCCCCACACAACCACAGCAGAGACACAGTCGTCCCCACACAACCAGTAGCAACATTAACACAGGCAGCTAAACTCACACCGCCCACCAATCAACCCATAAGTCAACTCGCCACACCCGCCCATCACCCGGGCGTCACCCCTCCAGGTTTATCACAAATTTCTCACCACAGTATAAGCAATCAGCATATATATATATATATATATATATATATATATATATATATATATATATATATATATATATATATATATATATATATATATATATATATATATATATATATATATGTCGTGCCGAATATGTAAAACTGGTCAATTAGCAAGAACTCATTTAAAATTAAGTCCTTTTCGAAATTTTCTCTTATACGTTTAAATATATATTTTTTTTCATTAACGTTGATATAAAAATTTTTAATTTTGGACCAAAAGAATCTTAGAAAACTTACCTAACCTTATTATAACAAGAACAATTTATTTTAGCCTAACCCAACTAAATATATTTTAGATTTGTTTACAATAATTTAATACTAAACAAACACAGTGAAATATATTTTTTTCGTTAGGTTCAGAATGATTTTGTCGAAATTATTGCATACACAAATTTTCACTTGTCGTATATGGCAAGATGAGCGTTGCTATTTAAGCCAAGATCGCAAGTTCTGCCTATTCGGCACCACATATATATATACAATTATTCAGTATTTATTTGGTTTTGGGTGAGTAAGTGAACTTTGAGAAGAGACTTGAATTTATAAACAGACAGTGTTTCTTTTATATTTACAGGTAATGAATTCCAGATTTTAGGGCCTTTTATGTGCATTGAGTTTTTGTATAGTGTGAGATGGACACGAGGAACATCAGAGAGTGATCTGTGTCTTGTATTATGATCATGTGTTCTGTTGAGGTTGGCAAGGAGATGTTTGAGGGGAGGGTTAATATCAGAGTTAAGTGTTCTATGTATGTAATAGGTGCAGTAATAAGTATGGATGTTTTGTATGGTGAGTAGGTTTAGTGTTTTGAATATTGGTGGAGTGTGCTGCCTGTAGTGAGAACTTGTTATCATTCTAACTGCAGCCTTTTGTTGGGTAATTAGTGGTCTGAGATGGTTAATTGTTGTTGAGCCCCATGCACAAATTCCATAGGTGAGATAGGGGTAAATAAGAGAGTGATATAGGGCCAGGAGGGCTGACTGTGGAACATAGTACCGTATCTTCCATAGTAGGCCTACGGTCTTGGAAATTTTCTTGGAAATTTATTTTATATATGTTTGAAATTTGAGTCTATTATCAAGGTGGATTCCTAATAATTTTCCCTCTGTTAGCTTTGTGATAGGTGATCCATTTATCATTATGTTAAGAGGGACATCTGTAGTTCTGTTACCAAACTGAATGAAGTAGGTTTTGTCAATATTGAGAGTAAGTTTGTTGGTCCTCATCCAGGTTGATATTTTCTGTAATTCAGTATTTAGAGTATTGGCTAGCATGACTGGACTCGGGTGAGAGAAGACGTATGTAGTGTCAGCTGCAAGTATTGTGGGTTTGTGTAGTTGTGATGTATCTGGTAGGTCATTTATGTGTATGAGACAGAGAAGAGGACCTAGGACACTTCCCTGTGGGACACCAACTGTAACTGGTTGTGGGTTTGTGTAGTTGTGATGTATCTGGTAGGTCATTTATGTGTATGAGACAGAGAAGAGGACCAAGGACACTTCCCTATTATTACATAATATGGTACAGAAGATTTAAGATACATTGCTGATACAAAGATAGTACATACAGTACATGAGATGTGAGAGATACATGTCTAGTACATGCTGTTACGTGTTTATAACTGGTTATAAGGCGATAATTTCATCCAGCTCCTCAGAGCTGGGGTGTGTGCCCAAAATACAGCAGACATTACCACTCTGAACAGCCGCACTGAGTCACTGGAACAGAAAACTAGCTGCCTTGGGATCCCTAGTTACCCTGATGAGTCTTTTACCTAGCTCCTTAAGGAACTTAGATACACTCTTTCCCCATGAGCCAAGGGTCTCTGAGCCTATGGGAACAAACATATAATGATGGGCAAGTTCTCCATATTTTCTGGACTTTTGAGACTCTGAAGCTGGCAGTTTCCCCTCCTTCCTCCCTGGTGTACTGGAGATAGGTATCAGCCAAGGTAGATGTACATGTGTAGTCCCACACCACCTGCTTCCCGTCTGTCCAGGCTTGAAGGGTGATACTATCTGGACGCTTCTGGCTGCCATCAGATCTGCATAGTTGGGGTGGCTCCCTTACTGCTGGGCATCTGGCTGTTGTGAGGCTCCTCTTGATAATGTTATTAACCTCTTCATGTCTTGCAGTCTTTCCTTCGGATTTACGGCACACAAGACCATGGTACCCGAATCGGTCTGCTGCTTCACTGCCACAAATACAACTGTGTTCGGCAAGAATAGGGGCGGCAAGTCAAAAGGCAACACCAATGCGAATGGTCTGTGGGTCGAGGCGTGTGCTAAGGCTGGAGTTGGGAACAGCCAACAGGAAGTCCCCTGCATGAGGGGCTCTCACTGCCAGGAGGCGGGCTCTATCCTTCCCTGACACACTCTGAAGCATTGTTGAGGCTATATTCTCCACTACTGTGCTATCCTAGTGTGACTGTTTGTTGTTGTTGGGGGGAGCAGGTCTGGTTTCAGAGCCCGTTAGATTATCCCAGATCATGGCTCCATCAATGAACTTTTGGTCCTTGACTCCAATCTTGTCCCTAAGATGTTCAGGGAGATTTGCCGCTACAAGCTCTCTGGATGCCACGCATGAGGACAGAAGAGCAGGTAGCACAATCTGTGATGACTTGCGGACACCAATGCCTCCTAGTCTGACTGGAAGTGTAGCCTGGTTCCACTGCCCGTCTTCTAGAGTAAGGTTAAGTACTTTCGTAAAAATCTGCCTCAGGATACTGTCATATTCGTGCAGTATAGGGTTATCATATGAAGGTGCACACCCAAGGAAATATGTCAACCTGGGCAGACTCAAGCACTTTGTGAGAAGGTACAAGTCATCGTGGGTGTCAAGATTGCATATTCGTTGTTCCATCCTCCTCAACTCTTCCAGTTTCTTCCCGAGAATTGTGTCAATGGCATCACTTCCCAGAGGTGCTCCAATCAAGATGATATTTGTGAGGGCAATCACTGATGCTCCTGGTAGTTTTGATTTCACTGCATTGATCACTTGTTGCATGAACTGCTGCATTCTTGAGGGACTTCAGATCCAAGGTGGTTTGGTTGAAGCATCATGGCTGCCTCTGTGTAAATACTTCAGACAGCAGCTTTGGAAATGAGATGGCGATAAGTGTTGCTGATGGCGATTGTCCTAATTCCCCCATTCTTCTTTTTAAGGGCACAAAGTGATGCACCAAAAAAGAAAGGTTTAATTTCATCAGGGCTCAGACCAGCCAAGGAATTATTGACGAAATTTATGATCTCTGAAAGTAGTGTTTCTGCAATCTCCACAAAACCTGGATTAACCATTTCTTTTAATGCTGTGGCCATATTCCAGTGTAGCTCGCAGCAGAGCCAGACGGGAGCAGCATTATTGCTTTGTACATGCCTGAGTCTTGCACAATCAATGGTTCCACAGTAGGAGCAGCAGTGCTGGAATTGTTGGTGCCTCTGGTTTCCCTGGCAGGGTGCTCACCTAATTGTGGTTGCAGGGGTCGAGACTCAGATCCTGGGCCCACCTCTTCACTGGGTACTACTAGGTCCCCTCTCTCCTTGCTCCCTGAGCTTTGTTATACCTCGTCTTAAAGCTATGTATGGTTCCTGCCTCCACTACATCACTTGCTAGGCTATTTAACTTCCTGATGACTCTATGACTGAAGAAATACTTCCTAACATCCCTCTGACTCGTCTGAGTCTTCAGTTTGTGAGCGAGTGTGTGTGTGTGTGTGTGTGTGTGTGTGTGTGTGTGTGTGTGTGTGTGTGTGTGTGTGTGTGTGTGTGTGTGTGTGTGTGTGTGTGAGAGAGTGTCAGCACCCCTGGGAGCAACTGTATCTCCACTGGTGATAATCCTGATTGCATCCACTGTGTTTACCTCTTCAATCTTCTTGCTCGCCTGGACTCTGATCTTTTTAACTGTCAGTGGAGTGAGTAGGTGATCTGCTTCTCATATTTTTGTATTGACGGGGAAAGTGAATGAGGTCATCAGCTGTCGGAAAGTCTCTTAAGGATTTAATGACTGTTGAGGCTAGCCTGTTGCCCCTTCTTTCCAACACAGCTAAGCAGACATTATTTAAGAGGACTGTGGGTTTCCCAACTGTGTGTGGCTGGGATGCTTTGGGAATATGTGTGCGTCCTGGTACCTGTAACTTTAATTATTTCTAGAATATTTGAAGTGGCTGTGAGTCATCACTCTCCACAGGAGGACATGCTGAACAAGGGCAGCTACTGTGTTTGCAGAGGAAACCATTAGAGTTGAGACAACCAAGCTGTAACCATGACCGACACCTGTCTCTCCTAGTACTGCCAGCCGTGCCATTGCCTTGGCTGCTAGCTTCCTCGTGATTGCCATCTATCTAGCTAGTTGGGCTATAGGGGTGGAGTATGACATGATGGGTGGGGCAAGGATGTGGAGGGGGTATGGTGTGTGGAAGAATAGTGGGTGGAAGATAGTCAGCGTCGCCAAGGTGGCCAGGTGGGGCTTGATGGGCTGGGAAGGGAAAACTACCCTTGACAATAGGGATGTCATTGGATGTTAGGTAGGGGTAGATAAAGGGAGTGGGTGAGGGGGAAAGCATAGGGGGAGGGGTGAGAGGGCATCTGGGCACTCACTGCATACTATACACAGACTTGAACACTTCGTACATGCATATATTAAATATTCGTACAATATTAGTCCTGGTATATACAACTTTGATCACTGGTACAATATTAGTGCTGGGGTAGTGATGGTGGTAGTGATGGTGGTAGTGTTGGTGATAACAGTGATGGTGGTAGTGTTGGTGATAGCAGTGATGGTGGTAGTGTTGGTGATAACAGTGATGGTGGTAGTGTTGGTGATAGCAGTGATGGTGGTAGTGTTGGTGATAGCAGTGATGGTGGTAGTGTTGGTGATAGCAGTGATGGTGGTAGTGTTGGTGATAGTGATGGTGGTAGTGATGGTGGTAGTGATGGTGGTAGTGATGGTGATAGTGATGGTGGTAGTGATGGTGGTAGTGATGGTGGTAGTGATGGTGGTAGTGATGGTGGTAGTGTTGGTGGTAGTGATGGTGGTAGTGATGGTGGTAGTGATGGTGGTAGTGATGGTGGTAGTGATGGTGGTAGTGATGGTGGTAGTGCTGGTGGTAGTGATGGTGGTAGTGATGGTGGTAGTGATGGTGGTAGTGATGGTGGTAGTGATGGTGGTAGTGATGGTGGTAGTGATGGTGGTAGTGATGGTGGTAGTGTTGGTGGTACTGATGGTGGTAGTGATGGTGGTAGTGATGGTGGTAGTGATGGTGGTAGTGATGGTGGTAGTGCTGGTGGTAGTGATGGTGGTAGTGATGGTAGTGATGGTGGTAGTGCTGGTGGTAGTGATGGTGGTAGTGATGGTGGTAGTGATGGTGGTAGTGATGGTGGTAGTGATGGTGGTAGTGATGGTGGTAGTGATGGTAGTGATGGTGGTAGTGTTGGTGGTACTGATGGTGGTAGTGATGGTGGTAGTGATGGTGGTAGTGATGGTGGTAGTGATGGTGGTAGTGCTGGTGGTAGTGATGGTGGTAGTGATGGTAGTGATGGTGGTAGTGATGGTGGTAGTGATGGTGGTAGTGATGGTAGTGATGGTGGTAGTGCTGGTGGTAGTGATGGTGGTAGTGATGGTAGTGATGGTGGTAGTGCTGGTGGTAGTGATGGTGGTAGTGATGGTAGTGATGGTGGTAGTGCTGGTGGTAGTGATGGTGGTAGTGATGGTAGTGATGGTGGTAGTGATGGTGGTAGTGATGGTGGTAGTGATGGTGGTAGTGATGGTGGTAGTGATGGTGATAGCGATGGTGATAGCGATGGTAGTGATGGTGGTAGTGATGGTGGTAGTGATGGTGGTAGTGATGGTGGTAGTGATGGTGATAGTGATGGTGATAGTGATGGTGGTAGTGATGGTGGTAGTGATGGTGGTAGTGATGGTGGTAGTGATGGTGGTAGTGATGGTGGTAGTGATGGTGATAGTGATGGTGATAGTGATGGTGGTAGTGATGGTGGTAGTGATGGTGGTAGTGATGGTGGTAGTGATGGTGGTAGTGATGGTGGAAGTGATGGTGGTAGTGATGGTGGTAGTGATGGTGGTAGTGATGGTGGTAGTGATGGTGGTAGTGATGGTGGTAGTGATGGTGGTAGCGATGGTGGTAGTACTACCACCCCTGTCTACTACTACCACCACTGTCTACTACTACCACCACTGTCTACTACTACCAACCCTGTCTACTACTACCAACCCTGTCTACTACTACTACCACTGTCTACTACTACCAACCCTGTCTACTACTACCACCACTGTCTACTACTACCACCACTGTCTACTACTACCAACCCTGTCTACTACTACCAACCCTGTCTACTACTACCACCACTGTCTACTACTACCAACCCTGTCTACTACTACCACCACTGTCTACTACTACCAACCCTGTCTACTACTACCACCACTGTCTACTACTACCAACCCTGTCTACTACTACCACCACTGTCTAATACTACCACCACTGTCTACTACTACCAACCCTGTCTACTACTACCAACCCTGTCTACTACTACTACCACTGTCTACTACTACCACCACTGTCTACTACTACCAACCCTGTCTACTACTACCACCACTGTCTACTACTACCAACCCTGTCTACTACTACCACCACTGTCTACTACTACCACCACTGTCTACTACTACCAACCCTGTCTACTACTACTACCACTGTCTACTACTACCACCACTGTCTACTACTACCACCACTGTCTACTACTACCACCACTGTCTACTACTACCACCACTGTCTACTACTACTACCACTGTCTACTACTACCAACCCTGTCTACTACTACCAACCCTGTCTACTACTACTACCACTGTCTACTACTACCACCACTGTCTACTACTACCAACCCTGTCTACTACTACCACCACTGTCTACTTCTACCAACCCTGTCTACTACTACCACCACTGTCTACTACTACCACCACTGTCTACTACTACCAACCCTGTCTACTACTACCAACCCTGTCTACTACTACTACCACTGTCTACTACTACCACCACTGTCTACTACTACCAACCCTGTCTACTACTACCAACCCTGTCTACTACTACCACCACTGTCTACTACTACCAACCCTGTCTACTACTACTACCACTGTCTACTACTACCACCCTTGTCTACTACTACCACCCCTGTCTACTACTACCACCCCTGTCTACTACTACCACCCCTGTCTACTACTACTACCACTGTCTACTACTACCACCACTGTCTACTACTACCACATCTGTCTACCACTTCTACCACCACTGTATACTACTACCAACCCTGTCTACTTCTACCACCACTGTCTGAGATAAGATAAGATAAGATTTCGTTGGGATTTTTAACCCCGGAGGGTTAGCCACCCAGGATAACCCCGGAGGGTTAGCCACCCAGGATAACCCCGGAGGGTTAGCCACCCAGGATAACCCCGGAGGGTTAGCCACCCAGGATAACCCCGGAGGGTTAGCCACCCAGGATAACCCAAGAAAGTCAGTGCGTCATCGAGGACTGTCTAACTTATTTACATTGTGGTCCTTAATCTTGTCCCCCAGGATGCGACCCACACCAGTCGACTAACACCCAGGTACCTATTTGCTGCTAGGTGAACAGGACAACAGGTGTAAGGAAACGTGTCGAAATGTTTCCACCCGCCGGGAATCGAACCCGGGCCCTCCGTGTGTGAAGCGGGAACTTTAGCCACCAGGCCACCGGGCCACCAGGCCACCAGGCCACCGGGCCACCAGGCCACCAGGCCACCGGGCCACCACTACCACCCCTGTCTACTACTTCTACCACCACTGTCTACTACCACCACCCCTGTCTACTACTACCACTCCTGTCTACTACTACCAACCCTGTCTACTACCACCCCTGTCTACTGCTACCACCCCTGTCTACTGCTACCACCCCTGTCTATTTCTACCACCCCTGTCTACCACTACCACCCCTGTCTACTACTTCTACCACCCCTGTCTACTACTACCACCCCTGTCTACTACTACCACCCCTGTCTACTACTACCACCCCTGTCTACTACTACCACCCCTGTCTACTACTACCACCCCTGTCTACTACTACCACCACTGTCTACTACTACCACCCCTGTCTACTACTACCATCACTGTCTACTACTACCAACCCTGTCTACTACTGCCACCCCTGTCTACTAGTACCACTCCTGTCTACTACTACCAACCCTGTCTACTACCACCCCTGTATACTACTACCACCCCTGTCTACTTCTTCTACCTCCACTGTCTACTACTACCACCCTTGTCTACTACTACCACCCCTGTCTACTACTACCATCCCTGTCTACTACTACCAATCCTGTCCACTACTACCACCCCTGTCTACTACTACCACCCCTGTCTACTTCTACCACCCCTGTCTACTACCACCCCTGTCTACTACTACCACCCCTGTCTACTTCTACCACCCCTGTTTACTACTACCACCCCTGTCTTCTACTACCACCCCTGTCTACTACTACCACCACTGTCTACTACTACCACCCCTGTCTACTACTACCACCCCTGTCTCTTACTACCACCCCTGTCTACTACTACCACCACAGTCTACTACTACCACCCCTGCCTACTATTACCACCCCTGTCTACTACTACCACCCCTGTCTAATACTTCTACTACCACTGTCTACTACTACCACCCCTGTCTACTACCACCCCTGTCTACTACTTCTTCCACCACTGTCTACTACTACCACCACTGTCTACTACTACCACCCCTGTCTACTACTACCACCCCTGTCTAATAGTACCACCCCTGTCTACTACTACCTCCCCTGTCTACTACTACCCCCCCTCTCTACTACTACCACCCCTGTCTTCTACCACCACCCCTGTCCACCACTTCTACCACCACTGTCTACTACTACCACCCCTCTCTACTACTACCACCCCTGTCTTCTACTACCACCCATGCCCACTACTACCACCCATGCCCACTACTACCACCCTTGTCTACTACTACCACCCCTGTCTCCTACTAACACCCCTGTCTGCTACTGCCACACCTGTCTACTACTACCACCCCTGTCTACTACTACCACCCCTGTCTCCTACCAAACCTGTCTGCTACCACCTCTGTGTACTACCACCACTACCACTCCTGTGTACTACCACTACTATCACTCCTGTCTACTACCACTACTACCACTCCTGTGTACTACCACTACTACCACTCCTGTGTACTACCACTATTACCACTCCTGTCTACTACCACTACTACCACTCCTGTCTACTACACCACTACCACTCCTGTCTACTACCACTAGTACCACTCCTGTCTCCTACAACTCTTGTCTACTACCACTACTACTACTCCTGTCCACTACCACTACTTCCACTCTTGTCTACTACCACTACTACCACCACTCTAACACCACTACCACACTCTAACACCACTACCACACTCTAATACCACTTCCACAACTGTAACACCTCGACTACCTCTCCACTAACTACCACTACCACCCTCACTAAACACCACCCCAGTAACCAACACTACCACTCCACTAACCACCACTCCGCTAACCACCACTACCACCCCATTAACCACTACTACCACCCCCTAACCATTAGTACCACTCCACTAACCATCACTTCCACCCCACTAACCACCATTATCACTCCATTAACCCCCATTACCACCCCACCAACCACCACTACAACCCACTAACTACCACTTCCATCCCTCTAACTACCACTACAACCCCACTAACCACCACTACTACCCCACTAACCACCTCTACCACCCCATTAACCACTACTACCACCATCCGTCGGGGTCATACAAGTCAAGGTCTGTCCATCTGTCTATCGACACTGACAAAACTCTATCTATCTACCTCCCCCTTTTACTGCGGGGTATAACCTTCTCCCCCTCCCCCCTCCCCTCTCCCCCTCCCCCTCCCCCACCCCTTTTGACCTTAACTAAGGCAAATATTTGCATATTATTATTAATAATAATTAACGGGCACTGCCTTTCACACAGTCAGGTGGTGGGTAGGTGGTGGGTAGGTGGTGTGTAGGTGACTGGCAGGTGGTAGGCAGGTTGTGGGTAGGTGTTGACCAGGTGGTGGGCAGGTGGTGGGTAGGTGTTGACCAGGTGGTGGGCAGGTGGTGGGTAGGTGGTGGGTAGGTGGTGGGCAGGGTGTCATCCTGGTCAGATGTTCATCACTGGGGGGGGGTTAAAGGTGAGCAGTGATGGTGGTGGTGGTGGTAGGCAGGGTAGAGTGTCCCAAGGCTTGGTTGTCTAGGAGGGTTGTGGCCCCTGGCTAGGTGGGTCGGGAGTGTGGTGGGCCTCGGGAGTGTGGTGGGCCTCGGGAGTGTGGTGGGCAGGTTACACTCTCTCCTGCCCACTACGGTATTGAGGTCAGTGAACAGTCTCAGACCCTTCACCTCACTTAATATTAACAACAACACTAAGACCAGGAATAAGAAGGGGAGGAAGAGGATATGGGGGTTGAATAATGGGGGGGATAGCTAGCCTCCTGTAGGGTATTACCAGTGTAGAGGGTATTCTGGGGGGGTCAAATCCAATTACATTTAACGATCCATAACTAGGCCCCCCTGGTGGACCAGGGGGGCCTAGTTGTACCAGGATGGTACTTAAAGACATACAGAATCTTAAATCTTAAAAAGGGGTGTTGAAGACTGCTACAGGGTCTTGAAGACAGCTACTGGGTGTTGAAGACTGCTACAGGGTCTTGAAGACAGCTACTGGGTGTTGAAGACAGCTACAGGGTCTTGAAGACAGCTACTGGGTGTTGAAGACAGCTACAGGGTCTTGAAGACAGCTACTGGGTGTTGAAGACTGCTACAGGGTCTTGAAGACAGCTACTGGGTGTTGAAGACAGCTACAGGGTCTTGAAGACAGCTACTGGGTGTTGAAGACTGCTACAGGGTCTTGAAGACAGCTACTGGGTGTTGAAGACTGCTACAGGGTCTTGAAGACAGCTACTGGGTGTTGAAGACTGCTACAGGGTCTTGAAGACAGCTACTGGGTGTTGAAGACAGCTACAGGGTCTTGAAGACAGCTACTGGGTGTTGAAGACTGCTACAGGGTCTTGAAGACAGCTACTGGGTGTTGAAGACAGCTACAGGGTCTTGAAGACAGCTACTGGGTGTTGAAGACTGCTACAGGGTCTTGAAGACAGCTACTGGGTGTTGAAGACAGCTACAGGGTCTTGAAGACAGCTACTGGGTGTTGAAGACTGCTACAGGGTCTTGAAGACAGCTACTGGGTGTTGAAGACAGCTACAGGGTCTTGAAGACAGCTACTGGGTGTTGAAGACAGCTACAGGGTCTTGAAGACAGCTACTGGGTGTTGAAGACAGCTACTGGGTGTTGAAGACTGCTACAGGGTCTTGAAGACAGCTACTGGGTGTTGAAGACAGCTACAGGGTCTTGAAGACAGCTACTGGGTGTTGAAGACAGCTACAGGGTCTTGAAGACAGCTACTGGGTGTTGAAGACAGCTACTGGGTGTTGAAGACTGCTACAGGGTCTTGAAGACAGCTACTGGGTGTTGAAGACAGCTACAGGGTCTTGAAGACAGCTACTGGGTGTTGAAGACAGCTACAGGGTCTTGAAGACAGCTACTGGGTGTTGAAGACAGCTACAGGGTCTTGAAGACAGCTACTGGGTGTTGAAGACAGCTACTGGGTGTTGAAGACTGCTACAGGGTCTTGAAGACAGCTACTGGGTGTTGAAGACAGCTACAGGGTCTTGAAGACAGCTACTGGGTGTTGAAGACAGCTACAGGGTCTTGAAGACAGCTACTGGGTGTTGAAGACAGCTACAGGGTCTTGAAGACAGCTACTGGGTGTTGAAGACAGCTACTGGGTGTTGAAGACTGCTACAGGGTCTTGAAGACAGCTACTGGGTGTTGAAGACAGCTACAGGGTCTTGAAGACAGCTACTGGGTGTTGAAGACAGCTACAGGGTCTTGAAGACAGCTACTGGGTGTTGAAGACTGCTACAGGGTCTTGAAGACAGCTACTGGGTGTTGAAGACAGCTACAGGGTCTTGAAGACAGCTACTGGGTGTTGAAGACAGCTACTGGGTGTTGAAGACAGCTACAGGGTCTTGAAGACAGCTACTGGGTGTTGAAGACAGCTACTGGGTGTTGAAGACAGCTACTGGGTGTTGAAGACTGCTACAGGGTCTTGAAGACAGCTACTGGGTGTTGAAGACAGCTACTGGGTGTTGAAGACAGCTACTGGGTGTTGAAGACAGCTACTGGGTGTTGAAGACTGCTACAGGGTCTTGAAGACAGCTACTGGGTGTTGAAGACTGCTACAGGGTCTTGAAGACAGCTACTGGGTGTTGAAGACAGCTACAGGGTCTTGAAGACAGCTACTGGGTGTTGAAGACAGCTACAGGGTCTTGAAGACAGCTACTGGGTGTTGAAGACTGCTACAGGGTCTTGAAGACAGCTACTGGGTGTTGAAGACAGCTACTGGGTGTTGAAGACTGCTACAGGGTCTTGAAGACAGCTACTGGGTGTTGAAGACAGCTACAGGGTCTTGAAGACAGCTACTGGGTGTTGAAGACAGCTACAGGGTCTTGAAGACAGCTACTGGGTGTTGAAGACAGCTACTGGGTGTTGAAGACAGCTACAGGGTCTTGAAGACAGCTACTGGGTGTTGAAGACAGCTACTGGGTGTTGAAGACAGCTACAGGGTCTTGAAGACAGCTACTGGGTGTTGAAGACAGCTACTGGGTGTTGAAGACAGCTACAGGGTCTTGAAGACAGCTACTGGGTGTTGAAGACAGCTACTGGGTGTTGAAGACAGCTACAGGGTCTTGAAGACAGCTACTGGGTGTTGAAGACAGCTACTGGGTGTTGAAGACAGCTACTGGGTGTTGAAGACTGCTACAGGGTCTTTAAGACAGCTACTGGGTGTTGAAGACAGCTACTGGGTGTTGAAGACAGCTACAGGGTCTTGAAGACAGCTACTGGGTGTTGAAGACAGCTACTGGGTGTTGAAGACAGCTACAGGGTCTTGAAGACAGCTACTGGGTGTTGAAGACAGCTACTGGGTGTTGAAGACAGCTACAGGGTCTTGAAGACAGCTACTGGGTGTTGAAGACAGCTACTGGGTGTTGAAGACAGCTACAGGGTCTTGAAGACAGCTACTGGGTGTTGAAGACAGCTACTGGGTGTTGAAGACAGCTACTGGGTGTTGAAGACTGCTACAGGGTCTTGAAGACAGCTACTGGGTGTTGAAGACAGCTACTGGGTGTTGAAGACAGCTACTGGGTGTTGAAGACAGCTACTGGGTGTTGAAGACTGCTACAGGGTCTTGAAGACAGCTACTGGGTGTTGAAGACTGCTACAGGGTCTTGAAGACAGCTACTGGGTGTTGAAGACAGCTACTGGGTGTTGAAGACAGCTACTGGGTGTTGAAGACTGCTACTGGGTGTTGAAGACAGCTACTGGGTGTTGAAGACAGCTACTGGGTGTTGAAGACAGCTACTGGGTGTTGAAGACTGCTACAGGGTCTTGAAGACAGCTACTGGGTGTTGAAGACAGCTACTGGGTGTTGAAGACAGCTACTGGGTGTTGAAGACAGCTACTGGGTGTTGAAGACTGCTACAGGGTCTTGAAGACAGCTACTGGGTGTTGAAGACAGCTACTGGGTGTTGAAGACAGCTACTGGGTGTTGAAGACAGCTACTGGGTGTTGAAGACAGCTACTGGGTGTTGAAGACAGCTACTGGGTGTTGAAGACAGCTACTGGGTGTTGAAGACAGCTACTGGGTGTTGAAGACAGCTACTGGGTGTTGAAGACAGCTACTGGGTGTTGAAGACAGCTACTGGGTGTTGAAGACAGCTACTGGGTGTTGAAGACAGCTAAAGAATGTTAAAGACAGCTAGGGGGTGTTGAAGACAGCTAAAGAATGTTAAAGACAGCTAGGGGGTGTTGAAGACAGCTAAAGAATGTTAAAGACAGCTAGGGGGTGTTCCAGACAGCTATGGGGTGTTCAAGACAGCTAGGGGGTGTTAAAGGGGTGTTGAAGACAGCTACTGGGTCTTGAAGACAGCTAACGGGTGTTGAAAACAGCTAACGGGTGTTGAAGAGCAGCCTAGGGGGTCCTGAAGACAGCTAGGGGGTCCTGAAGACAGCTAAGGGGTCCTGAAGACAGCTAGGGGGTCCTGAAGACAGCTAGGGGGTCCTGAAGACAGCTAAGGGGTCCTGAAGACAGCTAGGGGGTCCTGAAGACAGCTAGGGGGTCCTGAAGACAGCTAGGGGGTCCTGAAGACAGCTAGGGGGTCCTGAAGACAGCTAGGGGGTCCTGAAGACAGCTAGGGGGTCCTGAAGACAGCTAGGGGGGTCCTGAAGACAGCTAGGGGGGTCCTGAAGACAGCTAGGGGGTCCTGAAGACAGCTAGGGGGGTCCTGAAGACAGCTAGGGGGGTCCTGAAGACAGCTAGGGGGTCCTGAAGACATCTAGGGGGTCCTGAAGACAGTTAGGGGGTCCTGAAGACAGCTAGGGGGTCCTGAAGACAGCTAGGGGTCCTGAAGACAGCTAGGGGGTCCTGAAGACAGCTAGGGGGTCCTGGAGACAGCTAGGGGGGTCCTGAAGACAGCTAGTGGGTCCTGAAGACAGCTAGATGGTTTTGAAGACTGCTAGGGGGTGTTGAAGACAGCTAGGGGGTCCTGAAGACAGCTAGGGGGTCCTGAAGACAGCTAGGGGGGTCCTGAAGACAGCTAGAGGACCTTGAAGACAACCAAGATGGTCCAAGTGGTCCAGCAGGAAGGATGGACAAGCTGGTCTAGCAGCAGCAGGTACCACTGACCAAACAGTCAATAGGTACTGGACAAGGTCAACCAGCACCCTGTTTAAACAGCATTCAACACCGGTTGACCTCACAACAGAGTGGCACAAGGCTGTTTACTGTTAACAGGGAGATGAGGTAAACAGTGACCTCCAGGATGTAAATCTTCCACTACTCACCACTGACATCACCGGGATTTCTGAAGATTTTGCCACTGTGGTTTATAATTCATTATTACGCACCACTGACACCACTGGCATTACTGTGGATTTCGCTACTGTGGTGTAAAATCCACAACTATGTGCCACTGACGTCACTGGGATTACTGAGGATTTCACCCAGCATCCTATTGTAACCTTTGCAGTTCATCTCCCACATCTTGACTGATGCTATGCCCTGGGCAAGCCCAGGAGCTATATCGTGGCCAAGCCCAGGAGCTATACTGTACCTCAGGGCCCTCACCTGCCTCTAACCACTTAACCAACACAAATCTTACCTAATCTAGGACCCTATCTCCCACAGGTCAGCTGAGATCATCTCACCCCAAGATGCTGCGACACCTGGCCGTCACTTCACTCATATTTATTGGTTTGTATTGCGGCCATCTTGCTCATCTCACTTTCCTATCTTAACTGCCTAAACTATTTAGTCATTGAATGGTTGTTAGTGGTAACGACCATGAATGAGGCAAATGGGGTTTTAGAGGGGATTTGTTAATGGGTCCAGAATATCAGCTGTTATTGTACATAACCCACAATACCATTATTACAGTAATTCACAACACAATACCATGACTACAACATTTCTCAGCTAACACACAACTAACCCACAATACCATGACTACAACATTTCTCAGCTAACACACAACTAACCCACAATACCATGACTACAACATTTCTCAGCTAACACACAACTAACCCACAATACCATGACTACAACATTTCTCAGCTAACACACAACTAACCCACAATACCATGACTACAACATTTCTCAGTTAACACACAACTAACCCACAATACCATGACTACAACATTTCTCAGCTAACACACAACTAACCCACAATACCATGACTACAACAATTCTCAGCTAACACACAACTAACCCACAATACCATGACTACAACAATTCTCAGCTAACACACAACTAACCCACAATACCATGACTACAACAATTCTCAGCTAACACACAACTAACCCACAATACCATGACTACAACAATTCTCAGCTAACACACAACTAACCCACAATACCATGACTACAACAATTCTCAGCTAACACACAACTAACCCACAATACCATGACTACAACGATTCACAACACAATACCATGACTACAACAATTCACAACACAATACCATGACTACAACAATTCACAACACAATACCATGACTACAACAATTCACAACACAATACCATGACTACAACAATTCACAACACAATACCATGACTACAACAATTCACAACACAATACCATGACTACAACAATTCACAACACAATACCATGACTACAACAATTCACAACACAATACCATGACTACAACAATTCACAACACAATATCATGACTACAACAATTCACAACACAATACCATGACTACAACAATTCACAACACAATATCATGACTACAACAATTCACAACACAATATCATGACTACAACAATTCACAACACAATATCATGACTACAACAATTCACAACACAATATCATGACTACAACAATTCACAACATAATACCATGACTACAACAATTCACAACACAATACCATGACTACAACAATTCACAACACAATACCATGACTACAACAATTCACAACACAATACAATGACTACAACAATTCACAACACAATACCATGACTACAACAATTCACAACACAATACCATGACTACAACAATTCACAACACAATACCATGACTACAACAATTCACTACACAATACCATGACTACAACAATTCACAACACAATACCATGACTACAACAATTCACTACACAATACCATGACTACAACAATTCACAACACAATACCATGACTACAACAATTCACAACACAATACCATGACTACAACAATTCACAACACAATACCATGACTACAACAATTCACAACACAATACCATGACTACAACAATTCACAACACAATACCATGACTACAACAATTCACAACACAATACCATGACTACAACAATTCACAACACAATACCATGACTACAACAATTCACAATACAATACCATGACTACAACAATTCACAACACAATACCAAGACTACAACAATTCACAACACAATACCATGACTACAACAATTCACAACACAATACCATGACTACAACAATTCACAACACAATACCATGACTACAACAATTCACAACACATTACCATGACTACAACAATTCACAACACAATACCATGACTACAACAATTCACAACACAATACCATGACTACAACAATTCACAACACAATACCATGACTACAACAATTCACAACACAATACCATGACTACAACAATTCACAACACAATATCATGACTACAACAATTCACAACACAATACCATGACTACAACAATTCACAACACACAGCTTTGTGTTTTTTTTCAAGTGTTTTATTGTATACACAGATTTTTTTCAGATCTTTCATGATTTTTCTTAGTTTATCATCGGTTTTTCTTAGTTATCATGGGTTTCTCTTGGTTTTTCTTAGTTATCATGGGTTTCTCTTGGTTTTTCTTAGTTATCATGGGTTTCTCTTGGTTTTTCTTAGTTATCATGGGTTTCTCTTGGTTTTTCTTAGTTATCATGGGGTTCTCTTGGTTTTTCTTAGTTATCATAGGTTTCTCTTGGTTTTTCTTAGTTATCATGGGGTTCTCTTGGTTTTTCTTAGTTATCAAGGGGTTCTCTTGGTTTTTCTTAGTTATCATGGGGTTCTCTTGGTTTTTCTTAGTTATCATGGGTTTCTCTTGGTTTTTCTTAGTTATCATGGGTTTCTCTTGGTTTTTATTAGTTATCATGGGTTTCTCTTGGTTTTTCTTAGTTATCACGGGTTTCTCTTGGTTTTTCTTAGTTATCATGGGGTTCTCTTGGTTTTTCTTAGTTATCATGGGATTCTCTTGGTTTTTCTCAGTTATCATGGGGTTCTCTTGGTTTTTCTTAGTTATCATGGGTTTCTCTTGGTTTTTCTTAGTTATCATGGGGTTCTCTTGGTTTTTCTTAGTTATCATGGGTTTCTCTTGGTTTTTCTTAGTTATCATGGGTTTCTCTTGGTTTTTCTTAGTTATCATGGGTTTCTCTTGGTTTTTCTTAGTTATCATGGGTTTCTCTTGGTTTTTCTTAGTTATCATGGGTTTCTCTTGGTTTTTCTTAGTTATCATGGGGTTCTCTTGGTTTTTCTTAGTTATCATGGGTTTCTCTTGGTTTTTCTTAGTTATCATGGGTTTCTCTTGGTTTTTCTTAGTTATCATGGTTTTTCCTTCGTTTTCCTTAGTTACCATGGGTTTCTCTTGGTTTTTTTTTGTTCATCATGAGTTTTTCTTGGTTTTTCTTTCTTTATCATGTGTTTTTCTCGGTTTTCTTAGTTGAACATGGGGTTTTCTTGGTTTTCCTTAGTTATCATGTGTTTTTCTAGGTTTTTCTAAGTTACCATAGGTTTTTCTTGGGTTTCTAAGTTTATCATGGGGTTTTCTTGTTTTTTTTTTTAGTTATCATGGGTTTTTCTTCTTTTTTCTTTGTTTATTATCGAGTTTTCTTGATTTTTCTATGTTTATCATGGGTTTTTCTTGTTTTTTCTTAGTTATCATATGTTTTCATGGTTTTTCTTAGTTTGTATGGGTTTTTCTTGTTTTTTCTTAGTTATCATGGTTTTTCTTGGTTTTTCTAAGTTATCATGATTTTTCCTTGGTTTTTCTTAGTTATCATGGGTTTTTCTTGGTTATCATGGGTTTTTCTTGGTTTTTCTAAGTTTATCATGGGGTTTTCTTGGTTTTTCTTAGTTATCATTGGTTTCCTTAGTTTTTCTTAGTTATCATGGGTTTTTCTTGTTTTTTCAAAGTTAATTATGGGTTTTTCTTCATTTTTCTTAGTTATCATGGGATTTTTTTGGTTTCTCTTAGTTATCATGGGGTTTTCTTGTTTTTTCTTTGTTTATCATGGGTTTTTCTTGGTTTTTCTTTTATTTTCTTAGTTAACATGGGTTTTTTCTTGTTTTTTCTTAGTTATCATGGGATTTTTTTGGTTTTTCAGTTATCGTGGGTTTTTCTTGGTTTTTCTCTATTTATCATGGGGTTTTCATGTTTTTTCTTAGTTATCATGGGTTTTTCTTGGGTTTTCTTAGCTATCATGGGTTTTTCTTGCTTTCCTTAGGTATCATGGGTTTTTCTTGGTTTTTCAAAGTTTATCATGGATTTTTCTTGGTTTTTCTTTGTTTATCATGTTTTTTTTTAGTTTTTCTTAGTTATCATGGTTTTTTCTTGGTTTTTCTTAGTTATCATGGGTTTTTCTTGGTTTTTCTTAGTTATCATGGTTTTTTCTTGTTTTTTCTTAGTTATCATTGGTTTTTCTTAGTTATCATGGTTTTTTCTTGGTTTTTCTTAGTTATCATAAGTTTTTCTTGGTTTTCCTTTCTTTATCATGGGTTTTTCTTAGTTTTTCTTAGTTATCATGGTTTTTTCTTGGTTTTTCTTAGTTATCATTGATTTTTCTTGGTTTTTATAAGTTATCATGGATTTTTCTTGGTTTATATTAGTTATCATGGGTTTTTCTTGGTTTTTATTAGTTATCATGGGTTTTTCTTGCTTTATATTAGTTATCATGGGTTTTTCTTGGTTTTTATAAGTTATCATGGTTTTTTCTTGGTTTATATTAGTTATCATGGGTTTTTCTTGGTTTTTATAAGTTATCATGGGTTTTTCTTGGCTTATATTAGTTATCATTGGTTTTTCTTGGTTTTTATTAGTTATCATGTTTTTTTCTTGGTTTTTATTAGTTATCATGGGTTTTTCTTGGTTTTATTAGTTATCATGGGTTTTTCTTGGTTTTTATTAGTTATCATGGGTTTTTCTTGGTTTTTATTAGTTATCATGGGTTTTTCTTGGTTTTTGTTAGTTATCATTGGTTTTTCTTGGTTTTTATTAGTTATCATGAGTTTTTCTTGGTTTTTATTAGCTATCATTGTTTTTTCTTGGTTTTTATTAGTTATCATGGGTTTTTCTTGGTTTTTATGAGTTATCATGGGTTTTTCTTGGTTTTTATTAGTTATCATGGGTTTTTCTTGGTTTTTATTAGTTATCATTGGTTTGTCTTGGTTTTTATTAGTTATCATTGGTTTTTCTTAGTTATCATGTTTTTTTCTTGGTTTTTCTTAGTTATCATAAGTTTTTCTTGGTTTTCCTTTCTTTATCATGGGTTTTTCTTGTTTTTTCTTAGTTATCATTGGTTTTTCTTGGTTTTTCTTAGTTACCATGGTATTTTCTTGGTTTTTCTTAGTTATCATTGGTTTTTCTTGGTTTTTATTAGTTATCATGGGTTTTTCTTGGTTTATATTAGTTATCATGGGCTTTTCTTGGTTTTTATTAGTTATCATGGGTTTTTCTTGGTTTTTATTAGTTATCATTGGTTTTTCTTGGTTTTTATTAGTTATCATGAGTTTTTCTTGGTTTTTATTAGCTATCATTGTTTTTTCTTGGTTTTTATTAGTTATCATGGGTTTTTCTTGGTTTTTATTAGTTATCATGGGTTTTTCTTGGTTTTTATTAGTTATCATGGGTTTTTCTTGGTTTTTATTAGTTATCATGGGTTTTTCTTGGTTTTTATTAGTTATCATTGGTTTGTCTTGGTTTTTATTAGTTATCATTGGTTTTTCTTAGTTATCATGGTTTTTTCTTGGTTTTTCTTAGTTATCATAAGTTTTTCTTGGTTTTCCTTTCTTTATCATGGGTTTTTCTTGTTTTTTCTTAGTTATCATTGGTTTTTCTTGGTTTTTCTTAGTTATCATGGTATTTTCTTGGTTTTTCTTAGTTATCATTGGTTTTTCTTGGTTTTTATTAGTTATCATGGGTTTTTCTTGGTTTATATTAGTTATCATGGGCTTTTCTTGGTTTTTATTAGTTATCATGGGTTTTTCTTGGTTTTTATTAGTTATCATGGGGTTTTCTTGGTTTTTCTTAGTTATCATTGGTTTTTCTTGGTTTTTATTAGTTATCATGGGTTTTTCTTGGTTTTTCTTAGTTATCATGGGTTTTTCTTGGTTTTTATTAGTTATCATGGGTTTTTCTTGGTTTTTATTAGTTATCATGGGTTTTTCTTGGTTTTTATTAGTTATCATTGGTTTTTCTTGGTTTTTATTAGTTATCATGGGTTTTTCTTGGTTTTTATTAGTTATCATTGGTTTTTCTTGGTTTTTATTAGTTATCATGGGTTTTTCTTGGTTTTTATTAGTTATCATTGGTTTTTCTTGGTTTTTATTAGTTATCATGGGTTTTTCTTGGTTTTTATTAGTTATCATTGGTTTTTCTTGGTTTTTATTAGTTATCATGGGTTTTTCTTGGTTTTTATTAATCATTGGTTTTTCTTGGTTTTTATTAGTTATCATGGGTTTTTCTTGGTTTTTATTAGTTATCATTGGTTTTTCTTGGTTTTTATTAGTTATCATGGGTTTTTCTTGGTTTTTATTAATCATTGGTTTTTCTTGGTTTTTATTAGTTATCATGGGTTTTTCTTGGTTTTTATTAGTTATCATTGGTTTTTCTTGGTTTTTATTAGTTATCATGGGTTTTTCTTGGTTTTTATTAGTTATCATGGGTTTTTCTTTTTTTTATTAGTTATCATTGGTTTTTCTTGGTTTTTATTAGTTATCATGGGTTTTTCTTGGTTTTTATTAGTTATCATGGGTTTTTCTTGGTTTTTATTAGTTATCATGGGTTTTTCTTGGTTTTTATTAGTTATCATGGGTTTTTCTTGGTTTTTATTAGTTATCATGGGTTTTTCTTGGTTTTTATTAGTTATCACGGGTTTTTCTTGGTTTTTATTAGTTATCATGGGTTTTTCTTGGTTTTTATTAGTTATCATGGGTTTTTCTTGGTTTTTATTAGTTATCATTGGTTTTTCTTGGTTTTTATTAGTTATCATGGGTTTTTCTTGGTTTTTATTAGTTATCATGGGTTTTTCTTGGTTTTTATTAGTTATCATTGGTTTGTCTTGGTTTTTATTAGTTATCATTGGTTTTTCTTAGTTATCATGGTTTTTTCTTGGTTTTTCTTAGTTATCATAAGTTTTTCTTGGTTTTCCTTTCTTTATCATGGGTTTTTCTTGTTTTTTCTTAGTTATCATTGGTTTTTCTTGGTTTTTCTTAGTTATCATGGTATTTTCTTGGTTTTTCTTAGTTATCATTGGTTTTTCTTGGTTTTTATTAGTTATCATGGGTTTTTCTTGGTTTATATTAGTTATCATGGGCTTTTCTTGGTTTTTATTAGTTATCATGGGTTTTTCTTGGTTTTTATTAGTTATCATGGGGTTTTCTTGGTTTTTCTTAGTTATCATTGGTTTTTCTTGGTTTTTATTAGTTATCATGGGTTTTTCTTGGTTTTTCTTAGTTATCAGGGGTTTTTCTTGGTTTTTATTAGTTATCATTGGTTTTTCTTGGTTTTTATTAGTTATCATGGGTTTTTCTTGGTTTTTATTAGTTATCATTGGTTTTTCTTGGTTTTTATTAGTTATCATGGGTTTTTCTTAGTTTTTATTAGTTATCATGGGTTTTTCTTGGGTTTTATTAGTTATCATGGGTTTTTCTTGGTTTTTATTAGTTATCATTGGTTTTTCTTGGTTTTTATTAGTTATCATGGGTTTTTCTTGGTTTTTATTAGTTATCATTGGTTTTTCTTGGTTTTTATTAGTTATCATGGGTTTTTCTTGGTTTTTATTAGTTATCATTGGTTTTTCTTGGTTTTTATTAGTTATCATGGGTTTTTCTTGGTTTTTATTAGTTATCATGGGTTTTTCTTGGGTTTTATTAGTTATCATGGGTTTTTCTTGGTTTTTATTAGTTATCATGGGTTTTTCTTGGTTTTTATTAGTTATCATGGGTTTTTCTTGGTTTTTATTAGTTATCATTGGTTTTTCTTGGTTTTTATTAGTTATCATGGGTTTTTCTTGGTTTTTATTAGTTATCATTGGTTTTTCTTGGTTTTTATTAGTTATCATGGGTTTTTCTTGGATTTTATTAGTTATCATGGGTTTTTCTTGGTTTTTATTAGTTATCATTGGTTTTTCTTGGTTTTTATTAGTTATCATGGGTTTTTCTTGGTTTTTATTAATCATGGGTTTTTCTTGGTTTTTATTAGTTATCATGGGTTTTTCTTGGTTTTTATTAGTTATCATGGGTTTTTCTTGTTTTTTATTAGTTATCATGGGTTTTTCTTGGTTTTTATTAGTTATCATGGGTTTTTCTTGGTTTTTATTAGTTATCATTGGTTTTTCTTGGTTTTTATTAGTTATCATGGGTTTTTCTTGGTTTTTATTAGTTATCATGGGTTTTTCTTGGTTTTTATTAGTTATCATGGGTTTTTCTTGGTTTTTATTAGTTATCATGGGTTTTTCTTGGTTTTTATTAGTTATCATGGGTTTTTCTTGGTTTTTATTAGTTATCATGGGTTTTTCTTGGTTTTTATTAGTTATCATGGGTTTTTTCTTGGTTTTTATTAGTTATCATTGGGTTTTTTCTTGGTTTTTATTAGTTATCATGGGTTTTTCTTGGTTTTTATTAGTTATCATGGGTTTTTCTTGGTTTTTATTAGTTATCATGGGTTTTTCTTGGTTTTTTATTAGTTATCATTGGTTTTTTCTTGGTTTTTATTAGGTTATCATGGGTTTTTCTTGGTTTTTATTAGTTATCATGGGTTTTTCTTGGTTTTTATTAGTTATCATGGGTTTTTCTTGGTTTTTATTAGTTATCATGGGTTTTTCTTGGTTTTTATTAGTTATCATGGGTTTTTCTTGGTTTTTATTAGTTATCATTGGTTTTTCTTGGTTTTTATTAGTTATCATGGGTTTTTCTTGGTTTTTATTAGTTATCATGGGTTTTTCTTGGTTTTTATTAGTTATCATGGGTTTTTCTTGGTTTTTATTAGTTATCAGGGGTTTTTCTTGGTTTTTATTAGTTATATCATGGGTTTTTCTTGGTTTTTATTAGTTATCATGGGTTTTTCTTGGTTTTTATTAGTTATCATGGGTTTTTCTTGGTTTTTATTAGTTATCATGGGTTTTTCTTGGTTTTTATTAGTTATCATGGGTTTTTCTTGGTTTTTATTAGTTATCATTGGTTTTTCTTGGTTTTTATTAGTTATCATGAGTTTTTCTTGGTTTTTATTAGCTATCATTGTTTTTTCTTGGTTTTTATTAGTTATCATGGGTTTTTCTTGGTTTTTATTAGTTATCATGGGTTTTTCTTGGTTTTTATGAGTTATCATGGGTTTTTCTTGGTTTTTATTAGTTATCATGGGTTTTCTTGGTTTTTATTAGTTATCATTGGTTTGTCTTGGTTTTTATTAGTTATCATTGGTTTTTCTTAGTTATCATGTTTTTTCTTGGTTTTTCTTAGTTATCATAAGTTTTTCTTGGTTTTCCTTTCTTTATCATGGGTTTTTCTTGTTTTTTCTTAGTTATCATTGGTTTTTCTTGGTTTTTCTTAGTTACCATGGTATTTTCTTGGTTTTTCTTAGTTATCATTGGTTTTCTTGGTTTTTATTAGTTATCATGGGTTTTCTTGGTTTATATTAGTTATCATGGGCTTTTCTTGGTTTTTATTAGTTATCATGGGTTTTTCTTGGTTTTTATTAGTTATCATTGGTTTTTCTTGGTTTTATTAGTTATCATGAGTTTTTCTTGGTTTTATTAGCTATCATTGTTTTTTTCTTGGTTTTTATTAGTTATCATGGGTTTTTCTTGGTTTTATTAGTTATCATGTGGGTTTTCTTGGTTTTTATTAGTTATCATGGGTTTTTCTTGGTTTTATTAGTTATCATGGGTTTTTCTTTGGTTTTATTAGTTATCTTTGGTTTGTCTTGGTTTTTATTAGTTATCATTGGTTTTTCTTAGTTATCATGGTTTTTTCTTGGTTTTCTTAATTATCATAAGTTTTTCTTTGTTTTCCTTTCTTTATCATGGGTTTTCTTGTTTTTTCTTAGTTATCATTGGTTTTTCTTGGTTTTTCTTAGTTATCGTTAGGTATTTTCTTCGTTTTTTCTTAGTTATCATTGGTTTTTCTTGGTTTTATTAGTTATCATGGGTTTTTCTTGGTTTATTATTGTTATCTGGTCTTTTCTTGGTTTTTATTAGTTATCATGGGTTTTTCTTGGTTTTTATTAGTTATCATGGGGTTTTCTTGGTTTTTCTTAGTTATCATTGGTTTTTCTTGGTTTTTATTAGTTATCATGGGTTTTTCTTGGTTTTTCTTAGTTATTATGGGTTTCTCTTGGTTTTTATTAGTTATCATGGGTTTTTCTTGGTTTTTATTAGTTATCATGGGTTTTTCTTGGTTTTTATTAGTTATCATTGGTTTTTCTTGGTTTTTATTAGTTATCATGGGTTTTTCTTGGTTTTTATTAGTTATCATTGGTTTTTCTTGGTTTTTATTAGTTATCATGGGTTTTTTGTTTTTCGGTTTTTATTAGTTATCATTGGTTTTCTTGGTTTTATTAGTTATCATGGGTTTTTCTTGGTTTTTATTAGTTATCATTGGCTTTTCTTGGTTTTATTAGTTATCATGTGGGTTTTTCTTGGTTTTTATTAATCATTGGTTTTTCTTGGTTTTATTAGTTATCATGGGTTTTTCTTGGTTTTATTAGTTATCATTGGTTTTTCTTGGTTTTTATTAGTTATCATGGGTTTTTCTTGGTTTTTATTAATCATTGGTTTTTCTTGGTTTTTATTAGTTATCATGGGTTTTTCTTGGTTTTATTAGTTATCATTGGTTTTTCTTGGTTTTATTAGTTATCATGGGTTTTTCTTGGTTTTTATTAGTTATCATAGGGTTTTTCTTTTTTTATTAGTTATCATTGGTTTTCTTGGTTTTTATTAGTTATCATGGGTTTTCTTGGTTTTTATTAGTTATCATGGGTTTTTCTTGGTTTTATTAGTTATCATGGGTTTTTCTTGGTTTTTATTAGTTATCATGGGTTTTTCTTGGTTTTATAGTTATCATGGGTTTTTCTTGGTTTTATTAGTTATCACGGGTTTTTCTTGGTTTTTATTAGTTATCATTGGTTTTTCTTGGTTTTATTAGTTATCATGGTTTTCTTGGTTTTATTAGTTATCATTGGTTTTCTTGGTTTTTATTAGTTATCATGGGTTTTCTTGGTTTTTATTAGTTATCATGGGTTTTTCTTGGTTTTTATTAGTTATCATTGGTTTGTCTTGGTTTTTATTAGTTATCATTGGTTTTCTTAGTTATCATGGTTTTTTCTTGGTTTTTCTTAGTTATCATAAGTTTTTCTTGGTTTTCCTTTCTTTATCATGGGTTTTTCTTGTTTTTCTTAGTTATCATTGGTTTTTCTTGGTTTTCTTAGTTATCATGGTATTTTCTTGGTTTTTCTTAGTTATCATTGGTTTTTCTTGGTTTTATTAGTTATCATGGGTTTTTCTTGGTTTATATTAGTTATCATGGGCTTTTCTTGGTTTTATTAGTTATCATGGGTTTTTCTTGGTTTTATTAGTTATCATTGGGTTTTCTTGGTTTTCTTAGTTATCATTGGTTTTTCTTGGTTTTATTAGTTATCATGGGTTTTTCTTGGTTTTTCTTAGTTATCAGGGGTTTTTCTTGGTTTTTATTAGTTATCATTGGTTTTTCTTGGTTTTTATTAGTTATCATGGGTTTTTCTTGGTTATTATTAGTTATCATTGGTTTTTCTTGGTTTTTATTAGTTATCATGGGTTTTTCTTGGTTTTTATTATTTATCATGGGTTTTTCTTGGGTTTTATTAGTTATCATGGGTTTTTCTTGGTTTTTATTAGTTATCATTGGTTTTTCTTGGTTTTTATTAGTTATCATGGGTTTTTCTTGGTTTTTATTAGTTATCATTGGTTTTTCTTGGTTTTTATTAGTTATCATGGGTTTTTCTTGGTTTTTATTAGTTATCATTGGTTTTTCTTGGTTTTTATTAGTTATCATGGGTTTTTCTTGGATTTTATTAGTTATCATGGGTTTTTCTTGGTTTTTATTAGTTATCATTGGTTTTTCTTGGTTTTTATTAGTTATCATGGGTTTTTCTTGGTTTTTATTAATCATGGGTTTTTTTTGGTTTTTATTAGTTATCATGGGTTTTTCTTGGTTTTTATTAGTTATCATGGGTTTTTCTTGTTTTATTAGTTATCATGGGCTTTTTCTTGGTTTTATTAGTTATCATGGGTTTTTTTCTTGGTTTTTATTAGTTATCATTGGTTTTCTTGGTTTTATTAGTTATCATGGGTTTTTCTTGGTTTTATTAGTTATCATTGGTTTTTCTTGGTTTTTATTAGTTATCATGGGTTTTTCTTGGTTTTTATTAGTTATCATGGGTTTTTCTTGGTTTTTATTAGTTATCATGGGTTTTTCTTGGTTTTTATTATTTATCATTGGTTTTTCTTGGTTTTTATTAGTTATCATGGGTTTTTCTTGGTTTTTATTAGTTATCATGGGTTTTTCTTGGTTTTTATTAATCATGGATTTTTCTTGGTTTTTATTAGTTATCATGGGTTTTTCTTGGTTTTTTTTAGTTATCATGGGTTTTTCTTGGTTTTTATTAGTTATCATGGGTTTTTCTTGGTTTTTATTAGTTATCATGGGTTTTTCTTGGTTTTTATTAGTTATCATGTGTTTTTCTTGGTTTTTATTAGTTATCATGGGTTTTTCTTGGTTTTTATTAGTTATCATTGGTTTTTCTTGGTTTTTATTAGTTATCATGGGTTTTTCTTGGTTTTTATTAGTTATCATTGGTTTTTCTTGGTTTTTCTTGGTTATCATGGGTTTTTCTTGGTTTTTATTAGTTATCATGGGTTTTTCTTGGTTTTTATTAGTTATCATGGGTTTTTCTTGGTTTTTATTAGTTATCATTGGTTTTTCTTGGTTTTTATTAGTTATCATGGGTTTTTCTTGGTTTTTATTAGTTATCATTGGTTTTTCTTGGTTTTTCTTGGTTATCATGGTTTTTTCTTGGTTTTTATTAGTTATCATGGGTTTTTCTTGGTTTTTATTAGTTATCATGGGTTTTTCTTGGTTTTTATTAGTTATCATGGGTTTTTCTTGGTTTTTATTAGTTATCACGGGTTTTTCTTTTTTTTTATTAGTTATCATTGGTTTTTCTTGGTTTTTCTTAGTTATCATGGGTTTTTCTTGGTTTTTATTAGTTATCATGGGTTTTTCTTGGTTTTTATTAGTTATCATGGGTTTTTCTTGGTTTTATTATTATCAAAGGGTTTTCTTGGTTTTTATTAGTTATCATTGGTTTTTCTTGGTTTTATTAGTTATCATGGGTTTTTCTTGGTTTTTATTAATCATTGGTTTTTCTTGGTTTTATTAGTTATCATGGGTTTTCTTGGTTTTTATTAGTTATCATTGGTTTTCTTGGTTTTTATTAGTTATCATGGGTTTTTCTTGGTTTTATTAGTTATCATGGGTTTTTCTTTTTTTTTATTAGTTATCATTGGTTTTTCTTGGTTTTATTAGTTATCATGGGTTTTTCTTGGTTTTTATTAGTTATCAGGGTTTTCTTGGTTTTTATTAGTTATCATGGTTATCATGGGTTTTTCTTGGTTTTTATTAGTTATCATGGGTTTTTCTTGGTTTTATTAGTTATCATGGGTTTTTCTTGGTTTTTATTAGTTATCACGGGTTTTTCTTGGTTTTTATTAGTTATCATTGGTTTTTCTTGGTTTTTATTAGTTATCATGGGTTTTTCTTGGTTTTATTAGTTATCATTGGTTTTTCTTGGTTTTATTAGTTATCATGGGTTTTTCTTGGTTTTTATTAGTTATCATGGGTTTTTCTTGGTTTTTATTAGTTATCATTGGTTTGTCTTGGTTTTTATTAGTTATCATTGGTTTTCTTTTCTTAGTTATCATGGTTTTTTCTTGGTTTTCTTAGTTATCATAAGTTTTTCTTGGTTTTCTTTTCTTTCTTTATCATGGGTTTTTCTTGTTTTTCTTAGTTATCATTGGTTTTTCTTGGTTTTTCTTAGTTATCATGGTATTTTCTTGGTTTTTCTTAGTTATCATTGGTTTTTCTTGGTTTTTATTAGTTATCATGGGTTTTTCTTGGTTTATATTAGTTATCATGGGCTTTTTCTTGGTTTTATTAGTTATCATGGGTTTTTCTTGGTTTTATTAGTTATCATGGGGTTTTCTTGGTTTTTCTTAGTTATCATTGGTTTGTTCTTGGTTTTATTAGTTATCATGGGTTTTTCTTGGTTTTTCTTAGTTATCAGGGGTTTTTCTTGGTTTTATTAGTTATCATTGGTTTTTCTTGGTTTTATTAGTTATCATGGGTTTTTCTTGGTTTTATTAGTTATCATTGGTTTTTCTTGGTTTTTATTAGTTATCATGGGTTTTTCTTGGTTTTTATTAGTTATCATGGGTTTTTCTTGGGTTTTATTAGTTATCATGGGTTTTTCTTGGTTTTATTAGTTATCATTGGTTTTTCTTGGTTTTTATTAGTTATCATGGGTTTTTCTTGGTTTTATTAGTTATCATTGGTTTTTCTTGGTTTTATTAGTTATCATGGGTTTTTCTTGTTTTTTTATTAGTTATCATTGGTTTTTCTTGGTTTTTATTAGTTATCATGGGTTTTTCTTGGATTTTATTAGTTATCATGGGTTTTTCTTGGTTTTATTAGTTATCATTGGTTTTTCTTGGTTTTATTAGTTATCATGGGTTTTTCTTGGTTTTTATTAATCATGGGTTTTTTTGGTTTTATTAGTTATCATGGGTTTTTCTTGGTTTTATTAGTTATCATGGGTTTTTCTTGTTTTTATTAGTTATCATGGGTTTTTCTTGGTTTTTTATTAGTTATCATGGGTTTTTCTTGGTTTTTATTAGTTATCATTGGTTTTTCTTGGTTTTATTAGTTATCATGGGTTTTTCTTGGTTTTTATTAGTTATCATTGGTTTTCTTGGTTTTATTAGTTATCATGGGTTTTTCTTGGTTTTATTAGTTATCATGATTTTTTCTTGGTTTTATTATTGTTATCATGGGTTTTTCTTGGTTTTATTAGTTATCATTGGTTTTTCTTGGTTTTTATTAGTTATCATGGGTTTTTCTTGGTTTTTATTAGTTATCATGGGTTTTCTTGGTTTTATTAGTTATCATGGGTTTTCTTGGTTTTTATTAGTTATCATGGGTTTTTCTTGGTTTTTATTAGTTATCATGGGTTTTCTTGGTTTTTATTAGTTATCATGGGTTTTTCTTGGTTTTATTAGTTATCATGGGTTTTTCTTGGTTTTATTAGTTATCATGGGTTTTTCTTGGTTTTTATTAGTTATCATGGGTTTTTCTTGGTTTTTATTAGTTATCATGAGTTTTTCTTGGTTTTTATTAGTTATCATGGGTTTTTCTTGGTTTTTATTAGTTATCATGGGTTTTTCTTGGTTTTTATTAGTTATCATGAGTTTTTCTTGGTTTTTATTAGTTATCATGGGTTTTTCTTGGTTTTTATTAGTTATCATGAGTTTTTCTTGGTTTTTATTAGTTATCATGAGTTTTTCTTGGTTTTTATTAGTTATCATGGGTTTTTCTTGGTTTTTATTAGTTATCATGGGTTTTTCTTGGTTTTTATTAGTTATCATGGGTTTTTCTTGGTTTTTATTAGTTATCATGAGTTTTTCTTGGTTTTTATTAGTTATCATGGGTTTTTCTTGGTTTTTATTAGTTATCATGAGTTTTTCTTGGTTTTTATTAGTTATCATGAGTTTTTCTTGGTTTTATTAGTTATCATGGGTTTTCTTGGTTTTATTAGTTATCACGGGTTTTTCTTTTTTTTATTAGTTATCATTGGTTTTTCTTGGTTTTCTTAGTTATCATGGGTTTTTCTTGGGTTTTATTAGTTATCATGGGTTTTTCGGGTTTTTGGTTTTTCTTAGTTATCATGGGTTTTTCTTGGGTTTTATTAGTTATCATGGGTTTTTCTTGGGTTTTATTAGTTATCATGGGTTTTTCTTGGTTTTTATTAGTTATCATGGGTTTTTCTTGGGTTTTATTAGTTATCATGGGTTTTTCTTGGTTTTTTTTAGTTATAATGGGTTTTTATTGGTTTTTATTAGTTATCATGTGTTTCTCTTGGTTTTTCTTAGTTATCATGGGTTTCTCTTGGTTTTTCTTAGTTATCATGGGTTTCTCTTGGTTTTTCTTAGTTATCATGGGTTTGTCTTGGTTTTTATTAGTTATCATGGGTTTCTCTTGGTTTTTATTAGTTATCATGGGTTTTTCTTGGTTTTTATTAGTTATCATTGGTTTTTCTTGGTTTTTCTTGGTTATCATGGGTTTTTCTTGGTTTTTATTAGTTATCATGGGTTTTTCTTTTTTTATTAGTTATCATTGGTTTTTCTTGGTTTTTATTAGTTATCATGGGGTTCTCTTGGTTTTTCTTAGTTATCATGGGTTTCTCTTGGTTTTTCTTAGTTATCATGGGTTTCTCTTGGTTTTTATTAGTTATCATATGGTTCTCTTGGTTTTTCTTAGTTATCATGGGTTTCTCTTGGTTTTTCTTAGTTATCATGGGTTTCTCTTGGTTTTTCTTAGTTATCATGGGGTTCTCTTGGTTTTTCTTAGTTATCATGGGTTTCTCTTGGTTTTTATTAGTTATCATGGGGTTCTCTTGGTTTTTATTAGTTATCATGGGTTTCTCTTGGTTTTTATTAGTTATCATGGGTTTCTCTTGGTTTTTATTAGTTATCATTGGTTTTTCTTGGTTTTTATTAGTTATCATGGGGTTCTCTTGGTTTTTATTAGTTATCATGGGGTTCTCTTGGTTTTTCTTAGTTATCATGGGGTTCTCTTGGTTTTTCTTAGTTATCATGGGTTTCTCTTGGTTTTTCGTAGTTATCATGGGGTTCTCTTGGTTTTTCTTAGTTATCATGGGTTTCTCTTGGTTTTTATTAGTTATCATGGGGTTCTCTTGGTTTTTCTTAGTTATCATGGGTTTCTCTTGGTTTTTATTAGTTATCATGGGGTTCTCTTGGTTTTTCTTAGTTATCATGGGGTTCTCTTGGTTTTTATTAGTTATCATGGGTTTCTCTTGGTTTTTATTAGTTATCATGGGGTTCTCTTGGTTTTTATTAGTTATCATGGGGTTCTCTTGGTTTTTCTTAGTTATCATGGGGTTCTCTTGGTTTTTCTTAGTTATCATGGGGTTCTCTTGGTTTTTCTTAGTTATCATGGGGTTCTCTTGGTTTTTCTTAGTTATCATGGGGTTCTCTTGGTTTTTATTAGTTATCATGGGTTTCTCTTGGTTTTTATTAGTTATCATGAGTTTTTCTTGGTTTTTATTAGTTATCATGGGTTTTTCTTGGTTTTTATTAGTTATCATGGGTTTTTCTTGGTTTTTATTAGTTATCATGAGTTTTTCTTGGTTTTTATTAGTTATCATGGGTTTTTCTTGGTTTTTATTAGTTATCATGAGTTTTTCTTGGTTTTTATTAGTTATCATGAGTTTTTCTTGGTTTTTATTAGTTATCATGGGTTTTTCTTGGTTTTTATTAGTTATCATGGGTTTTTCTTGGTTTTTATTAGTTATCATGGGTTTTTCTTGGTTTTTATTAGTTATCATGAGTTTTTCTTGGTTTTTATTAGTTATCATGGGTTTTTCTTGGTTTTTATTAGTTATCATGAGTTTTTCTTGGTTTTTATTAGTTATCATGAGTTTTTCTTGGTTTTTATTAGTTATCATGGGTTTTTCTTGGTTTTTATTAGTTATCATGGGTTTTTCTTGGTTTTTATTAGTTATCATGGGTTTTTCTTGGTTTTTATTAGTTATCATGGGTTTTTCTTGGTTTTTATTAGTTATCATGGGTTTTTCTTGGTTTTTATTAGTTATCATGGGGTTTTCTTGGTTTTTATTAGTTATCATGGGTTTTTCTTGGTTTTTATTAGTTATCATGGGTTTTTCTTGGTTTTCATTAGTTATCATGGGTTTTTCTTGGTTTTTATTAGTTATCATGGGGTTTTCTTGGTTTTTATTAGTTATCATTGGTTTTTCTTGGTTTTTATTAGTTATCATGGGTTTTTCTTGGTTTTTATTAGTTATCATGGGTTTTTCTTGGTTTTTATTTGTTATCATGGGTTTTTCTTGTTTTTTATTAGTTATCATGGGTTTTTCTTGGGTTTTATTAGTTATCATGGGGTTTTTCTTGGTTTTTATTAGTTATCATTGGTTTTTCTTGGTTTTTATTAGTTATCATTGGTTTTTCTTGGTTTTCATTAGTTATCATGGGTTTTTCTTGGTTTTTATTAGTTATCATGGGTTTTTCTTGGTTTTTATTAGTTATCATTGGTTTCTCTTGGTTTTTATTAGTTATCATGGGTTTCTCTTGGTTTTTATTAGTTATCATGGGTTTCTCTTGGTTTTTATTAGTTATCATGGGTTTCTCTTGGTTTTTATTAGTTATCATGGGGTTCTCTTGGTTTTTATTAGTTATCATGGGTTTCTCTTGGTTTTTATTAGTTATCATGGGTTTCTCTTGGTTTTTATTAGTTATCATGGGTTTCTCTTGGTTTTTATTAGTTATCATGGGTTTCTCTTGGTTTTTATTAGTTATCATGGGTTTCTCTTGGTTTTTATTAGTTATCATGGGTTTCTCTTGGTTTTTATTAGTTATCATGGGGTTCTCTTGGTTTTTATTAGTTATCATGGGGTTCTCTTGGTTTTTATTAGTTATCATGGGGTTCTCTTGGTTTTTATTAGTTATCATGGGTTTCTCTTGGTTTTTATTAGTTATCATGGGTTTCTCTTGGTTTTTATTAGTTATCATGGGTTTTTCTTGGTTTTTATTAGTTATCATGGGTTTTTCTTGGTTTTTATTAGTTATCATGGGTTTTTCTTGGTTTTTATTAGTTATCATGGGTTTTTCTTGGTTTTTATTAGTTATCATGGGTTTTTCTTGGTTTTTATTAGTTATCATGGGTTTTTCTTGGTTTTTATTAGTTATCATGGGTTTTTCTTGGTTTTTATTAGTTATCATGGGTTTTTCTTGGTTTTTATTAGTTATCATGGGTTTCTCTTGGTTTTTATTAGTTATCATGGGTTTCTCTTGGTTTTTATTAGTTATCATGGGTTTTTCTTGGTTTTTATTAGTTATCATGGGTTTCTCTTGGTTTTTATTAGTTATCATGGGTTTTTCTTGGTTTTTATTAGTTATCATGGGTTTTTCTTGGTTTTTATTAGTTATCATGGGTTTTTCTTGGTTTTTATTAGTTATCATGGGTTTCTCTTGGTTTTTATTAGTTATCATGGGTTTTTCTTGGTTTTTATTAGTTATCATGGGTTTTTCTTGGTTTTTATTAGTTATCATGGGTTTCTCTTGGTTTTTATTAGTTATCATGGGTTTCTCTTGGTTTTTATTAGTTATCATGGGTTTCTCTTGGTTTTTATTAGTTATCATTGGTTTCTCTTGGTTTTTATTAGTTATCATGGGTTTTTCTTGGTTTTTATTAGTTATCATGGGTTTCTCTTGGTTTTTATTAGTTATCATGGGTTTTTCTTGGTTTTTATTAGTTATCATGGGTTTCTCTTGGTTTTTATTAGTTATCATGGGTTTTTCTTGGTTTTTATTAGTTATCATGGGTTTTTCTTGGTTTTTATTAGTTATCATGGGTTTCTCTTGGTTTTTATTAGTTATCATGGGTTTCTCTTGGTTTTTATTAGTTATCATGGGTTTCTCTTGGTTTTTATTAGTTATCATGGGTTTCTCTTGGTTTTTATTAGTTATCATGGGTTTTGTTTATCATTTCTCCTTGATTTTTCCTCTTTTATATTTTCCTTGTTTTTCTTGTTTTTCATAAATATCGTTCACGTTCAGGTACACTTCAACAAGACTGACGCAACATAGAACAGAAAAATGGACGCAACAAAGGACGCAATAATGGACGCAACATAGAACAGAAAAATGGACGCAACAAAGGACGCAATAATGGACGCAACAAAGAACGCAATAATGGACTCAACAAAGAACGCAATAATGGACGCAACATAGAACAGAAAAATGGACGCAACAAAGGACGCAATAATGGACTCAACAAAGAACGCAATAATGGACGCAACAAAGAACGCAATAATGGACGCAACATAGAACAGAAAAATGGACGCAACAAAGGACACAATAATGGACGCAACAAAGAACGAACTTGAATGTAACTTGGACGTAACTTGGACGTAACTTGGACGTAACTTGGACATAATTTGGACGCACCCTGGACACAATAATAAACGCAACTTCGACTCAACTTGGATGTAATAATGGACGCAACAATGGACGCAACAATGGACGCAACAATGGACGCAACAATGGACGCAACCTGGATGCACCCTGGAAGCAACTTGGACGCTACTTGGACGCAAATTAGAATAAACTGTGGTTTATAAGTCACTATTGTTGTTTATTCTGGTTTAAAAGTCACAGCTGTGGTTTATACTGGTTTATAAGTCGCTACTGTGGTTTATAATGGTTTATAAGACACTACTGTGGTTTATACTGGTTTATAAGTCACTACTGTGGTTTACACTGGTTTATAAGTCACTACTGTGGTTTATACTGGTTTTTAAGTCACACACGTGGTTTATACTGGTTTATAAGACACTACAGTGGTTTATACTGGTTTATAAGTCACTACTACGGTTTATACTGGTTTATAAGACACTACTGTGGTTTATGGTGGTTTATAGTCACTACTTTGGCTTATACTGGTTTATAAGGCACAACTGTGGTTTATACTGGCTTATAAGACAATGATGTGGTTTATACTGGTTTTTAAGACACTAATGTGGTTTATACTGGTTTTTAAGTCACTGATGTGGTATGTAAGTCACTACTGTGGTTTATAAACCTCTACTGTGGTTTATTCTGGTTTACAAGTCATAATGAGGTTTATACCGGTTTATAAATCAATACTGTTTCATACTGGTTTTTTAAGTCACTATTGTGGTTTATACTGGTTTATAAGTCACTACTGTGGTTTATAAACCTCTACTGTGATTTATTTTGGTTTGTAAGTCATAATGAGGTTTATACCGGTTTATAAATCAAAACTGTGTTTCATACTGGTTTATGTCACTACTATGGTTTATACTGGTTTATAAGTCACTACTGTGATTTATACTGGTTTATAAGTCACCACTGTGGTTTACACTGGTTTATAAGTCAATGCTGTGGTTTATACTGGATTATAAATCACTACCGTGGTTTATGCTGGTTTATAAGTCACTTCTGTGGTTAATACTGGTTTATAAGTCACTACTGTGGTTTATACTGATTTATAAGTCGCTACTCTGGTTTATACTGGTTTATAAGTCATTACTGTGGCTTATACTGGTTTATAAGTCACTTCTGTGGTTTATACTGGTTCATAAGTCACTGCTGTGGTTTACACTGGTTTATAAGCCACTACTGTGGTTTATACTGGTTTATAAGTCACTGCTGTGGTTTATACTGGTTTATTAGTCACTACTGTGGTTTACACTGGTTTATAAGCCACTAGTGGTTTATACTGGTTTATTAGTCGTTACAGTGGTTTATACCGGATTGTAAGTCAAAACTGTGCTTTATACTGGTTTATAAGTCACTACTGTGGTTTATACTGGTTTATAATCACTACTGTGGTTTATACTGGTTTATAAGTCACTACTGTGGTTTATATGGGTTTATAAGTCACAACTGCGGTTTATACTGATTTATAAAACACTGCTGTTGTATAAAATGGTTTGTAAGTCACTACTGTGGTTTGTATCGGTTTGCAAGTCACTACTGTGGATTATACTGGTTTATAAGTCACTACAGGGTTTCTTACTGGTTTATAATTCACTGCTGTGGTTTATACTGGTTTATAAGTCACTACTGTGGTTTATATGGGTTTATAAGTCACTGCTGTGGTTTATACTGGTTTATTAGTCACTACTGTGGTTTATACTGGTTTATAAGTCATTATTTTGTTTCACACAGGTTTATAAGTCACTAATGTGGCTTACCCTGGTTTATAAGTCACTGGTGTGGTTTGTACTGGTTTATTAGTCATTTTAGTGGTTTACACTGGTTTATGTCACTAATGTGGTTTGCCTTGGTTTATAAGTTACTATTGTGGTTTATTCTGGTTTATTAATTAATACTGCGGTTTATATTGGCTTATAAGTCAATACTGTGGTTTACACTGGTGTGGTTTATACTGGTTCGTAAGTCAATACTGTGGTTTATACTGGATTATAAGTTACTACTGTGGTTTATACTGGTTTATAAGTCACTACTGTGGTTTATACTGGTTTATAAGTCACAGCTGTGGTTTATACTGAATTATTAGTCACTTCTGTGGTCTATACTGGTTTATAAGTAACTATTTTGTTTTATACTGTTTTGTAAGTTGCTAATGACGTTTATACTGGTTTATAAGTCACTGTGGTTCACACTGGTTTATGCGTCACTACAGTGGTTTATACTGGTTTATAAGTCATTACTGTGTTTTATACTGGTTTATAAGTAAATTTTTTGCTTCATACTGGTTTATAAGTCGCTAATGAGGTTTATACTGGTTAATAAGTCACGGTTTATACTGGTTTATAAGTTACAACTTGGGTTTATAATGATTTATAAAACGCTACTTTGTTTCAACTGGTTTATGTCACTACTGTGGTTTATAAGACACTGAAGTGGTTTATAATGGTTTATGAGTCACTTATGTAGTTTATACCGGTTTATAAGTCACTATTGTGTTTCTTACTGGTTTATAAGTCACCACTGTGGTTTACACTGATTTATATGTCACTACTGTGGTTTATACTGGTTCGTAAGTCACTACTGAGTTTCTTACCGGTTTCTAAGTCACTACTGTGGTTCAAACTGGTTTATAAGTCACTACTGTGGTTTATACCGGTTTATGCGTCACTACAGTGGTTTATACTGGTTTATGCTGGTTTATAAGTTACTACTGTGGTTTATTTTGATTTATATGTCACTACTGTGGTTTATACTGGTTCATAAGTCACTACTGAGTTTCTTACTGGTTTATAAGTCACTACTGTGGTTTAACCAGGTTTATATGTCACTTCTGTGGTTTATACTGGCTTATAAATCACTACTGTGTTTCTTGCTGGTATATAAGTCACTTCTGCGGTTTACATTGGTTTATATGTCACTACTGTGGTTTACACGGGTTTACAAGCCACTACTGAGTTTCTTACTGGTTTATAAGTCACTGCTGTGGTTTAAACTGGTTTATATGTCACTACTGTGGTTTATACTGCTTTATAAGTCACTACTGTGTTTTTCTTACTGGTTTATAAGTCACTATTGTGGTTCATATTGGTTTAGAAGTCACAACTGTGGTTTATAATGGTTTATAAGATAATTCTGTGGTTTACACTATTTTATAAGTCACTACTGTGGTTTATACTGGTTTATAAGCCACTAGTATGTTTCGTACTGGTTTATAAGTCGCTGCTGCAGTTTACACCGGTTCGTAAGTCATTACTCTGGTTTATACTGGTTTATAAGTCACTACAGTGGTTTATACTGGTTTATAAAACACTACAGTGGTTTATATTGGTTAATAAGTCACTACTGTGGTTTATATTGGTTTATAAGTCACTGCTGTGGTTTATATTGATTTATAAGCCACTACTGTGGTTTATATTGATTTATAAGTCACTACTGTTATATTGGCTTAAAAATCACTACTGCTGTTTATATTGGTTTATTAGTCACTACTGTGGTTTATATTGGTTTATAAGTGACTACGGTGGTTTATATTGATTTATAAGTCACTGCTGTGGTTTATATTGATTTATAAGTCACTATAGTGGTTTATACTGGTTTATGTCACTACTGTGGTTTATACTGGTTTATAAGTTACTACTGTGGTTTATTTTGATTTATAATTCCCAATTATTATATAGTAATTAATGTTTCTCTCCACAATAACCGATGTTTGGTCCACTGCTCCGGCTATATGGACCAGCAGCAGCCAGTCTGGTGTGTACACTACCCACCTTGAACAGAGTAAGTCCCTTATAACCGGTGTTTATCTTATACGTTAGTCATTACGGCTTATATAAACCAGGCCGGGTTTCAACTCTCTCTACCACACCTTTCTTGGTCCACTAATACGTCAATAGATAATAATAGATAAACAATAGTAAATAAACAAAGGATGAAAGAGTGATGTGAAGTATCTATCAGTGTTTTAACTGATAGATAAACGATGTCTATCTATCAGTTTATGCTCAGATAGATGGACTAAACCCATCTATTTAACCCTATCAATTTATCAAGCCATCTATTTCCCTTAATAGAGCAAATTGTCTATCACCTGTTATCTATCTAGATATCTGTCCACCACACCATCACTGCCCCACCACACCATCACTGCCCCACCACACCATCACTCCCCCACCACACCATCACTGCCCCACCACACCATCACTGCCCCACCACACCATCACTGCCCCACCACACCATCACTGCCCCACCACACCATCACTGCCCCACCACACCATCACTGCCCCACCACACCATCACTGCCCCACCACACCATCACTGCCCCACCACACCATCACTGCCCCACCACACCATCACTGCCCCACCACACCATCACTGTCCCACCACACCATCACTCCCCCACCACACCATCACTGTCCCACCACACCATCACTGACCCACCACACCATCACTGGCCCACCACACCCCACCACACCATCACTGTCCCACCACACAATCACTGCCCCACCACACCATCACTGCCCCACCACACCATCATTGCCCAACCACACCATCACTGTCCCACCACACCATCACTGCCCCACCACACCATCACTGCCCCACCACACCATCACTGTCCCACCACACCATCACTGTCCCACCACACCATCACTGCCCCACCACACCATCACTGTCCCACCACACCATCACTGTCCCACCACACCATCACTGTCCCACCACACCATCACTGTCCCACCACACCATCACTGTCCCACCACACCATCACTGTCCCACCACACCATCACTGTCCCACCCACCATCACTGTCCCACCACACCATCACTCCCCCATCCCACCACACCATCACTGTCCCACCACACCATCACTGTCCCACCACACCATCACTGTCCCACCACACCATCACTGCCCCACCACACCATCACTGTCCCACCACACCATCACTGCCCCACCACACCATCACTGTCCCACCACACCATCACTGTCCCACCACACCATCACTGTCCCCCCACACCATCACTCCCACCACACCATCACTGTCCCACCACACCATCACTGTCCCACCACACCATCACTGTCCCACCACACCATCACTCCCCCACCACACCATCACTCCCCCACCACACCATCACTGCCCCACCACACCATCACTGTCCCACCACACCATCACTCCCCCACCACACCATCACTCCCCCACCACACCATCACTGTCCCACCACACCATCACTGTCCCACCACACCATCACTGTCCCACCACACCATCACTGTCCCACCACACCATCACTGTCCCACCACACCATCACTGTCCCACCACACCATCACTGCCCCACCACACCATCACTGCCCCACCACACCATCACTGTCCCACCACACCATCACTGTCCCACCACACCATCACTGTCCCACCACACCATCACCCCACCACACCATCACTCCCCCACCACACCATCACTGTCCCACCACACCATCACTGTCCCACCACACCATCACTGCCCCACCACACCATCACTGCCCCACCACACCATCACTGTCCCACCACACCATCACTGTCCCACCACACCATCACTGCCCCACCACACCATCACTGTCCCACCACGCCATCACTGCCCCACCACCCCAGCACTCCCCCACCACACCATCACTCACTGCCCCACCACACCATCAATGCCCCACCACACCATCACTGCCCCACCACACCATCACTGGCCCACCACACCATCACTCGCCCACCACACCATCACTCCCCCACCACACCATCACTGCCCCACCACACCATCACTCCCACCACACCATCACCCCACCACACCATCACTGCCCCACCACACCATCACTCACTGCCCCACCACACCATCACTCCCCCACCACACCATCACTCACCCCACCACACCATCACTGCCCCACCACACCATCACTGCCCCACCACACCATCACTGCCCCACCACACCATCACTGTCCCACCACACCATCACTCCCCCACCACACCATCACTGTCCCACCACACCATCACTGCCCCACCACACCATCACTGTCCCACCACACCATCACCCCACCACACCATCACTCCCCCACCCACCACACTCCCCCACCACACCATCACTCCCCCACCACACCATCACTGTCCCACCACACCATCACTGCCCCACCACACCATCACTTCCCCACCACACCATCACTCCCCCACCACACCCCACCACACCATCACTGCCCCACCACACCATCACTGTCCCACCACACCATCACTGCCCCACCACACCATCACTGCCCCACCACACCATCACTGTCCCACCACACCATCACTGTCCCACCACACCATCACTGTCCCACCACACCATCACTGCCCCACCACACCATCACTGCCCCACCACACCATCACTGCCCCACCACACCATCACTGTCCCACCACACCATCACTGCCCCACCACACCATCACTGCCCCACCACACCATCACTCCCCCACCACACCATCACTCCCCCACCACACCATCACTGCCCCACCACACCATCACTCCCCCACCACACCATCACTGCCCCACCACACCATCACTGCCCCACCACACCATCACTGTCCCACCACACCATCACTGCCCCACCACACCATCACTCCCCCACCACACCATCACTCCCCCACCACACCATCACTGCCCCACCACACCATCACTGTCCCACCACACCATCACTCCCCCACCACACCATCACTGCCCCACCACACCATCACTGCCCCACCACACCATCACTGCCCCACCACACCATCACTGCCCCACCACACCATCACTGCCCCACCACACCATCACTGCCCCACCACACCATCACTGCCCCACCACACCATCACTGCCCCACCACACCATCACTGCCCCACCACACCATCACTCCCCCACCACACCATCACTGCCCCACCACACCATCACTGCCCCACCACACCATCACTGCCCCACCACACCATCACTGCCCCACCACACCATCACTCCCCCACCACACCATCACTGCCCCACCACACCATCACTGCCCCACCACACCATCACTCCCCCACCACACCATCACTGCCCCACCACACCATCACTCCCCCACCACACCATCACTGCCCCACCACACCATCACTGCCCCACCACACCATCACTGCCCCACCACACCATCACTGCCCCACCACACCATCACTCCCCCACCACACCATCACTGCCCCCCCACCACACCATCACCACACCATCACTGCCCCACCACACCATCACTCCCCCACCACACCATCACTGCCCCACCACACCATCACTGCCCCACCACACCATCACTGCCCCACCACACCATCACTGCCCCACCACACCATCACTGCCCCACCACACCATCACCACCACCACACCATCACTGCCCCACCACACCATCACTGCCCCACCACACCATCACTCACCCCCACCACACATCACTGCCCCACCACACCATCACTCCCCCACCACACCATCACTGCCCCACCACACCATCACTGCCCCACCACACCATCCCCCACCACACCATCACTGCCCCACATCACCATCACTGCCCCACCACACCATCACTCCCCCACCACACCATCACTGCCCCACCACACCATCACTGCCCCACCCACCACACACACCATCACTGTCCCACCACACCATCACTGTCCCACCACACCATCACTGTCCCACCACACCATCACTGCCCCACCACACCATCACTGTCCCACCACACCATCACTGCCCCACCACACCATCACTCCCCCCACCACACCATCACTGCCCCCCCACCACACCATCACTGCCCCACCACACCATCACTGCCCCACCACACCATCACTGTCCCACCACACCATCACTCCCCCACCACACCATCACTGTCCCACCACACCATCACTGCCCCACCACACCATCACTGTCCCACCACACCATCACTGTCCCACCACACCATCACTGCCCCACCACACCATCACTGTCCCCCCACCACACCATCACTGCCCCACCACACCATCACTGCCCCACCACACCATCACTGCCCCACCACACCATCACTGCCCCACCACACCATCACTGCCCCACCACACCATCACTGTCCCACCACACCATCACTGCCCCACCACACCATCACTGCCCCACCACACCATCACTGTCCCACCACACCATCACTGCCCCACCACACCATCACTGCCCCACCACACCATCACTCCCACCACACCATCACTGTCCCACCACACCATCACTGCCCCACCACACCATCACTGCCCCACCACACCATCACTGTCCCACCACACCATCACTGCCCCACCACACCATCACTGCCCCACCACACCATCACTGCCCCACCACACCATCACTGTCCCACCACACCATCACTGCCCCACCACACCATCACTGCCCCACCACACCATCACTGCCCCACCACACCATCACTGCCCCACCACACCATCACTGCCCCACCACACCATCACTGCCCCACCACACCATCACTGCCCCACCACACCATCACTGCCCCACCACACCATCACTGTCCCACCACACCATCACTGCCCCACCACACCATCACTGCCCCACCACACCATCACTGCCCCACCACACCATCACTGCCCCACCACACCATCACTCCCCCACCACACCATCACTGCCCCACCACACCATCACTGCCCCACCACACCATCACTGCCCCACCACACCATCACTGCCCCACCACACCATCACTGCCCCACCACACCATCACTGCCCCACCACACCATCACTCCCCCACCACACCATCACTCCCCCACCACACCATCACTCCCCCACCACACCATCACTCCCCCACCACACCATCACTCCCCCACCACACCAACACACCCCCACCACCCCACCACACCATCACTGCCCCACCACACCATCACTCCCCCACCACACCATCACTGCCCCACCACACCATCACAGCCCCACCACACCATCACTGCCCCACCACACCATCACCCCCACCACACCATCACTCCCCCACCACACCATCACTCCCCCACCACACCATCACTGCCCCACCACACCATCACTGCCCCACCACACCATCACTGCCCCACCACACCATCACTGCCCCACCACACCATCACTGCCCCACCACACCATCACTGCCCCACCACACCATCACTGCCCCTCCACACCATCACTGCCCCACCACACCATCACTCCCCCCACCACACCATCACTCCCCCACCACACCATCACTGCCCCACCACACCATCACTGCCCCACCCCACCATCACTGCCCCACCACACCATCACTGCCCCACCACACCATCACTGCCCCACCCCACCATCACTGCCCCACCACACCATCACTGCCCCACCACACCATCACTCCCCCACCACACCATCACTGCCCCACCACACCATCACTGCCCCACCACACCATCACTGCCCCACCACACCATCACTGCCCCACCACACCATCACTGCCCCACCACACCATCACTGCCCCACTCCACCATCACTGCCCCACCACACCATCACTGCCCCACCACACCATCACTGCCCCACCACACCATCACTGCCCCACCACACCATCACTGCCCCACCACACCATCACTGCCCCACCACACCATCACTGCCCCACCACACCATCACTGCCCCACCACACCATCACTGCCCCACCACACCATCACTGCCCCACCACACCATCACTGCCCCACCACACCATCACTGCCCCACCACACCATCACTGCCCCACCACACCATCACTGCCCCACCACACCATCACTGCCCCACCACACCATCACTGCCCCACCACACCATCACTGCCCCACCACACCATCACTGCCCCACCACACCATCACTGCCCCACCACACCATCACTCCCCCACCACACCATCACTCCCCCACCACACCATCACTCCCCCACCACACCATCACTCCCCCACCCCACCATCACTCCCCACTCCACCATCACTCCCCCACCTCACCATCACTCCCCCACCACACCATCACTCCCCCACTCCACCATCACTCCCCCACCACACAATCACTCCCCCACCACACCATCACTCCCCCACCACACCAACACACCCCCACCACACCATCACTCCCCCACCACACCATCACTCCCCCACCACACCATCACTCCCCCACCACACCATCACTGCCCCACCACACCATCACTCCCCCACCACACCATCACTCCCCCACCACACCATCACTCCCCCACTCCACCATCACTCCCCCACCACACCATCACTCCCCCACCACACCATCACTCCCCCACCACACCATCACTCCCCCACTCCACCATCACTCCCCCACCAAACCATCACTCCCCCACCCCACCATCACTCCCCCTCTCCACCATCACTCCCCCACCACACCATCACTCCCCCACCACACCATCACTGCCCCACCACACCATCACTGCCCCACCCCACCATCACTGCCCCACCACACCAACACAGCCCCCCCCCCCCATCACTGCCCCACCACACCATCACTGCCCCACCACACCATCACTCACTCCCCACCACACCATCACTCCCCCACCACACCATCACTGCCCCACCACACCATCACTGCCCCACCACACCATCACTGCCCCACCACACCATCACTCCCCCACCACACCATCACTGCCCCACCACACCATCACTGCCCCACCACACCATCACTGCCCCACCACACCATCACTGCCCCACCACACCATCACTGCCCCACCACACCATCACTGCCCCACCACACCATCACTGCCCCACCACACCATCACTGCCCCACCACACCATCACTGCCCCACCACACCATCACTGCCCCACCACACCATCACTGCCCCACCACACCATCACTGCCCCACCACACCATCACTGCCCCACCACACCATCACTGCCCCACCACACCATCACTGCCCCACCACACCATCACTGCCCCACCACACCATCACTGCCCCACCACACCATCACTGCCCCACCACACCAACACTCCACCCACCACACCATCACTCCCCCACCACACCATCACTCCCCCACCACACCATCACTCCCCCACCACACCATCACTCCCCTCTCCACCATCACTCCCCAACTATCTAACCATCACTCCCCCACTCTACCATCACTCCCCCACTCCACCATCACTCCCCCACCACACCATCACTCCCCCACCACACCATCACCTCCCCCTCCACACCATCACTCCCCCACCACAACATCACTCCCCCACCACACCATCACTCCCCCACCCCACCATCACTCCCCCACCACACCATCACTCCCCCACCACACCATCACTCCCCCACCACACCATCACTCCCCCACCACACCATCACTCCCCCACTCCACCATCACTCCCCCACCACACCAACACTCCCCCACCACACCAACACACCCCCACCACACCATCACTCCCCCACTCCACCATCACTCCCCCACCACACCATCACTCCCCCTCCACACCATCACTCCCCCACCACACCATCACTCCCCCACTCCACCATCACTCCCCCACCCCACCATCACTCCCCCACCACACCATCACTGCCCCACCACACCATCACTCCCCCACTCCACCATCACTCCCCCACCACACCATCACTCCCCCTCCACACCATCACTCCCCCACCACACCATCACTCCCCCCCCCCACCAACACACCCCCCCCACACCCACACACCCCCACCCCACCATCACTCCCCCACCACACCATCACTCCCCCACCACACCATCACTCCCCCACCACACCATCACTCCCCCACTCCACCATCACTCCTCCACCACACCATCACTCCCCCTCCACACCATCACTCCCCCACCACACCATCACTCCCCCACCACACCGTCACTCCCCCACCACACCATCACTCCCCCACTCCACCATCACTCCCCCACGCCACCATCACTGCCCCACCACACCATCACTCCCCCACCACACCATCACTCCCCCACCACACCATCACTCCCCCACCACACCATCACTCCCCCACCACACCATCACTCCCCACTCCACCATCACTCCCCCTCCACACCATCACTCCCCCACCACACCATCACTCCCCCACACCACCATCACTGCCCCACTACACCATCACTCCCCTACCACACCATCACTCCCCCACCACACCATCACTCCCCCACCACACCATCACTCCCCCACCACACCATCACTCCCCACCACACCATCACTCCCCCACTCCACCATCACTCCCCCACCACACCAACACTCCCCCACCACACCATCACTCCCCCACCACACCATCACTCCCCCACTCCACCATCACTCCCCACTCGACCATCACTCCCCCACTCCACCATCACTTCCCCACTCCACCATCACTCCCCCACTCCACCATCACTCCCCCACCACTCCCCCACTCCACCATCACTCCCCCACTCAACCATCACTCCCCCACTCCAGCATCACTCCCCCACTCCACCATCACTCCTCCACACCATCACTCCCCCACTCCACCATCACTCCTCCACTCCACCATCACTCCCCCACCACCCCATCACTCCCCCACCCCACCATCACTCCCCCACCCCACCATCACTTCCCCACCACACCATTACTCCCCCTCTCCACCATCACTGCCCCACCCCACCATCACTGCTCCACCACACCATCACTGCCCCACCACACCATCACTGCCCCACCACACCATCACTGCCCCACCACACCATCACTGCCCCACCACACCATCACTGCCCCACCACACCATCACTGCCCCACCACACCATCACTGCCCCACCACACCATCACTCCCCCACCCCACCAACACTGCCCCACCACACCATCACTCCCCCACCCCACCATCACTGCCCCACCACACCATCACTGCCCCACCACACCATCACTCCCCCACCCCACCATCACTGCCCCACCACACCATCACTCCCCCACCCCCCCATCACACCCCCACCACACCATCACTCCCCCACCACACCATCACTCCCCCACCCCACCATTACTCCCCCACCCCACCATCACTCCCCTCCACACCATCCCTCCTCCACTCCACCATCACTCCCCCACCACTCCATCACTCCAATATCTAACCATCACTCCCCCACCACACCATAACTCCCCCACTCCATCATCGGTCCCCTACCACACCATCACTCCACCACCATCTATCCATCACTCCCCACCACACCATCACTCCCCCACCCCACCATCACTCCCCACTCCACCATCACTCCCCCACTCCACCATGATCCCCCAACTCCACCATCACTCCCCCAACATCTAACCACCATTCCCCCATCCCACCCTCACTCCCCCTCCATCTAATCACTCCCCCACTCCACCATCACTCACGCCCCATCTAACCATCACTCCCCCACTCCACCATCACTCCCCCACGAAACCATCACTCCCCCACCACACCATCACTCCCCCACCATCTAGCCATCACTCCCTCACTCCACCATCACTCCCCCGCCATCTAACCATCACTCCCCCCACTCCACCATCACTCCCCCACCATCTAACCATCACTCCCCCCACTCCACCATCACTCCCCCACCATCTAACCATCACTTCCCCACTCCACCATCACTCCCCCACCATCTAACCATCACTCCCCCCACTCCACCATCACTCCCCCACCATCTAACCATCACTCCCCCACTCGACCATCACTCCCCCACCATCTAACCATCACTCCCCCCAATCCACCATCACTCCCCCACCATCTAACCATCACTCCCCCCAATCCACCATCACTCTCCCATCATCTAACCATCACTCCCCCAATCCACCATCACTCCCTCACCATCTAACCATCACTCCCCCACCATCTAACCATCACTCCCCCACCATCTAACCATCACTCCCCCACTCTACCATCACTCCCCCACCATCTAACCATCACTCCCCCACTCTACCATCACTCCCCCACCATCTAACCATCACTCCCCCAACTCCACCATCACTCCCTTACCATCTAACCACCACTCCCCAACTCCACCATCACTCCCCCACCATCTAACCACCACTCCCCCACCCCACCCTCACTCACCCACCATCTAACCATCACTCCCCCACTCTATCATCACTTCCCCACCATCTAACCATCACTCCCCCACTCTACCATCAATCCCCCACCATCTAACCATCACTCCCCCAATCCACCATCACTCTCCCACCATCTAACCATCACTCCTTCACCCCACCTTCACTCCCCCACCATCTAATCATCACTCCCCCACTCCACCATCACTCCCCCACCATCTAACCACCACTCCCCCACTCCACCATCACTGACCCACCATCTAACCATCACTCCCCCACTCCACCATCACTACCCCACCACCTGACCATCACTCCCCCACTCTATCATCACTCCCCCACCATCTAACCATCACTCCCCCAATCCACCATCACTCTCCCACCATCTAACCATCACTCCCCCACTCCACCATCACTCCCCCACCATCTAACCATCACTCCCCCACTCTACCATCACTCCCCCACCATCTAACCATCACTCCCCCACTCCACCATCACTCCCCCATCATCTAACCATCACTCCCCCCACTCCACCATCACTCCCCCATCATCTAACCATCACTCCCCCATCATCTCACCATCACTCCCCCAATCCACCATCACTCCCCCACCATCTAACCATCACTCCCCCCACTCCACCATCACTCCCCCACCATCTAACCATCACTCCCCCTCTCTACCGTCACTCCCCCACCATCTAACCATCACTCCCCCACTCTACCATCACTCCCCCACCATCTAACCATCACTCCCCCACTCTACCATCACTCCCCCACCATCTAACCATCACTCCCCCACTCCACCATCACTCCCCCATCATCTAACCATCACTCCCCCATCATCTAACCATCACTCCCCCAATCCACCATCACTCCCCCACCATCTAACCATCACTCCCCCCACTCCACCATCAATCCCCCACCACCTAGCCACCACTCCCCCCACTCTACCATCACTCCCCCACCATCTAACCATCACTCCCCCACCATCTAACCATCACTCCCTCGCCCCACCATCACTTCCCCACTCCACCATCACTCCCCCACCATCTAACCATCACTCCCCCCACTCCACCATCACTCCCCCACCATCTAACCATCACTCCCCCTACTCCACCATCACTCCCCACCATCTAACCATCACTCCCCCACTCCACCATCCCTCCCCCACCATCTAACCCTCACTCCCCCCACTCCACCATCACTCCCCCACCATCTAACCATCACTCCCCCAATCCACCATCACTCCCCCACCATCTAACCATCACTCCCCCAATCCACCATCACTCCCCCACCATCTAACCATCACTCCCCCAATCCACCATCACTCCCCCACCATCTAACCATCACTCCCCCAATCCACCATCACTCCCCCACCATCTAACCATCACTCCCCCACTCTATCATCACTTCCCCACTCTACCATCACTCCCCCACCATCTAACCATCACTCCCCCACCACAGAGCAAGCGGTGGGAAGAGTTCCCCAACGTTACCTTCACCTTCGACTGCACTGACCGCCCCGTCGGGTTCTACGCTGACCAGGAGTTTAACTGCCAACTGTTCCACATGTGTGACGAGGATGGTCGTAGGATTCCCTACATGTGTGCCAACGATACTGCCTTCAACCAGGAGTTCCGTGTGTGTGACTGGCAGCATAATTTCGACTGTCACGCTGCCCACGACTGGTGAGTGCCAGGTGTTGTTGTTGTAGCAGGTGTTGTAGTAGCAGGTGTTGTTGTTGTAGCAGGTGTTGTTGTAGCAGGTGTTGTTGTAGTCTTGCTACAGCCAGCAGTACCGTGTGTGTGTGTGACTGGCAGTACAACTCTGATTGTGGCACTGCCCACGACTGGTGAGTGCCAGGTGTTGTTGTTGTAGCAGGTGTTGTAGTAGCAGGTGTTGTTGTAGGAGTTGTAGCGGCAGATGATATTGTAGCAGGTGTAGTAGTGGCAGGTGTTGTAGCAGTTGTAGTGGCAGGTGTTGTAGTAGCAGGTGTTGTAGCAGTTGTAGTGGCAGGTGTTGTAGTGGCAGGTGTTGTAGTGGCAGGTGTTGTAGTGGCAGGTGTTGTAGTGGCAGGTGTTGTAGTGGCAGGTGTTGTAGTGGCAGGTGTTGTAGTGGCAGGTGTTGTAGTGGCAGGTGTTGTAGTGGCAGGTGTTGTAGTGGCAGGTGTTGTAGCAGATGTTGTAGTGGCAGGTGTTGTAGTGGCAGGTGTTGTAGTCTTCCTATGGTAGCAGTAGCAAGACTACAACATATATGGCCACTAGTGGCCATATATGGCACACAATGTCTCCTACCCCACCACTAGTGCCATATATGGCCCACATTATCTCCTACCCCACCACTAGTGGCCATATATGGCCCACATTATCCCCTACCCCACCACTAGTGACCATATATGGCCCACATTATCTCCTACCCCACCACTAGTGCCATATATGGCCCACATTATCTCCTACCCCACCACTAGTGCCATATATGGCCCACATTATCTCCTACCCCACCACTAGTGCCATATATGGCCCACATTATCTCCTACCCCACCACTAGTGACCATATATGGCCCACATTATCTCCTACCCCACCACTAGTGCCATATATGGCCCACATTATCTCCTACCCCACCACTAGTGCCATATATGGCCCACATTATCTCCTACCCCACCACTAGTGCCATATATGGCCCACATTATCCCCTACCCCATCACTAGTGACCATATATGGCCCACATTATCTCCTACCCCACCACTAGTGGCCATATATGGCCCACATTATCTCCTACCCCACCACTAGTGACCATATATGGCCCACATTATCTCCTACCCCACCACTAGTGCCATATATGGCCCACATTATCCCCTACCCCATCACTAGTGACCATATATGGCCCACATTATCTCCTACCCCACCACTAGTGCCATATATGGCCCACATTATCCCCTACCCCATCACTAGTGACCATATATGGCCCACATTATCTCCTACCCCACCACTAGTGCCATATATGGCCCACATTATCTCCTACCCCACCACTAGTGACCATATATGGCCCACATTATCTCCTACCCCACCACTAGTGCCATATATGGCCCACATTATCCCCTACCCCATCACTAGTGACCATATATGGCCCACATTATCTCCTACCCCACCACTAGTGGCCATATATGGCCCACATTATCTCCTACCCCACCACTAGTGACCATATATGGCCCACATTATCTCCTACCCCACCACTAGTGGCCATATATGGCCCACATTATCCCCTACCCCACCACTAGTGACCATATATGGCCTACATTATCCCCTACCCCACCACTAGTGACCATATATGGCCTACATTATCCCCTACCCCACCACTAGTGGCCATATATGGCCCACATTATCCCCTACCCCACCACTAGTGACCATATATGGCCCACATTATCTCCTACCCCACCACTAGTGACCATATATGGCCCACATTATCTCCTACCCCACCACTAGTGACCATATATGGCCCACAACGTCCCCTACCCCCCATATTTATTAATCTAGACATAATACAGTGAGGTACAAAGTTATTACAGTACAACATACCAGAGGTCCCTTGTATACACAACATTATGGTCAGCTTAAAATTAACTTAAGATTAACTTAGCAATGATATATTCAGTGGTACAAATATTATTGTAAACAGATAACAATTAGTACAAGTATTACAAAGACAGGTCATAAGGTCATCAGTGTGTTGCTGAACGTTCACTAGTATGGAGGATTATGTTAGGTCATCTTATTAAAATAACTAAGTTTAATAGGGTCACAGGTTAGATATTCATGAGATACAATAATGAGATACAATTATTCACTATTTATTTAGTTGTAGTGAGTAATTTGTTAGAAGAGACTTGAATTTATAAACAGGAAGTGTTTCTTTTATATTTACAGGTAATTAATTCCAGATTTTAGGGCCTTTTATGTGTATTCAGTTTTTGCATAGTGTGAGATGGACGCGAGGAACATCAGAGAGTGATCTGTGTCTTGTGTTATGGTCATGTGTTCTGTTGAGGTTGGCAAGGAGAACAACGTCCAGTATGTAGTGTCAGCTGCAAATATTGTGGGTTTGTGTAGTTGAGATGTATCTGGTAGGTCATTTATGTGTATGAGACAGAGAAGAGGACCTAGGACACTTCCCTGTGGGACACCAACTGTAACTGGTTGTGGGTTTGTGTAGTTGAGATGTATCTGGTAGGTCATTTATGTGTATGAGACAGAGAAGAGGACCTAGGACACTTCCCTGTGGGACACCAACTGTAACTGGTTGTGGGTTTGTGTAGTTGTGATGTATCTGGTAGGTCATTTATGTGTATGAGACAGAGAAGAGGACCAAGGACACTTCCCTGTGGGACACCAACTGTAACTGGTTGTGGGTTTGTGTAGTTGAGATGTATCTGGTAGGTCATTTACGTGTATGAGACAGAGAAGAGGACCAAGGACACTTCCCTGTGGGACACCAACTGTAACTGGTTGTGGGTTTGTGTAGTTGTGATGTATCTGGTAGGTCATTTATGTGTATGAGACAGAGAAGAGGACCTAGGACACTTCCCTGTGGGACACCACCAGGGACTCCCCTAATGGGGAGAAATCAATAAAGGTCACAAACCCACGTAAATAATTGTAATTTTGGCCTCTGTGACTCACTTCAGTTCCACTTCTTCCCAGGTACTACTTAAACGAGCTGACGTATGTGACTGATCCCCCCAAACTGTAGATCAAGATGGATTTCGACCATCAACACTGACTGACGACTCCCGCTGCTCCAAGACATCGCCAACGGACTTGAAAGCGCCCTGGAGGGCCCCTATATTGCAATCAAACAATGACAGGTCCTACTGAGGGCCTTGGAGGGCCCCATAATACAATCAAACAGAAATGGACCCTAGTGAGGGCCCTATATTGCAATCAGTGACAGGTCCTAGTAAGGGCCCTGGAGGGCCCAATATTGCAATCAAACAGTAACAAGTCCTACTGAGGGCCCTGAGGATCTCCATATTGCAATCAGAAAGTAATAGACCTTAGTGAGGGCCCTGGAGGGCCCTATATTGCAATTAAACAGTAATGGACTCTGGTATATTGGCCTGATATATGGGGCCTGATATATGGGCCCAGGTATATGGAACCTGGTATATGGGCCCTGGTATATGGGCCCTGGACTGCTCCATATTGCAATTAAATAGTAATGGGCCCTCATGTAATGTTCCAGGCATGGCCCCCATATGCCAGGCATGGCCCATATATCAGTCACGGCCATTATATACCAGTGATGGCCTCATATAACATTCATGGCCACCATATACCAGTCATGGCCCCATATACCAGCCATGGCCACTATACACCAGTCATGGCCAAATATACCAGTCATGGTCCTCATATACCAGTCATGGCCACCATATACCATTCATGGTCCTATATACCAGTCATGGCCCCATATAACATTCATAGTCTCCATATACTAGGCATGGCCCCATACACCATTCATGGTCCCATATACTAGGCATGGCTCTCATATACCTGGCATGGTCCCCATATAACATTCATGGCCCCCATATACCAGGCATGGACCTTATATAACATTCATGTCCCCATATAACATTCATGGCCCCATGTACCAGTCACGATTCCCATATACCATTCATGGCCCCCATATACCAGGGTCTATATAATATTCATGGGTCTATATAATATTCATGGCCACCATATACCAGGCATGGCCCCCTTATACCATTCATGCCCCATATACCAGGCATGGCTCCCATAAAACATTCATGGCCCTATATATCATTCTTGTCCCCATATAACATTCATGGCCCAATATACCAGTCATGGCTCCATATACCAGGCATGGCCTCCATATAATATTCCTGACCCCATATACCAGAAATGGCCCCATATAACATTCATGGCCCCCATATAACATTCTTGGCCCCATATACCAGTCATGGCCCCCATATACCAGTCATGGCCCCCATATACCAGTCATGGCCCCCATATACCAGGCATGGCCCCCATATACCATTCATATTATTATAATCAAGGGGAAGCGCTAAACCCGGAGGATTATACAGTGCCTGGGGGGGGGATGTGGAAGGCATTCAGGCTTAATTCGGGGAACTGGAGCACAGATCCAATTCCCTAAATCAAGAACCCCTCACCAACATCAAGGATTCTTCCCTGAGGGGATACCATTAATAGCCCCCATATGCCAGGCATGGCCCCTATATACCATTCATGGCTCCCATATATCATTCATGACCCCAAATGCCAGGAATGGTCTCCATATAACATTCTTGGTCCCATATACCAGTCATGGCCCCATATACCAGGCATGGCCCCCATATACCAGGCATTGCCCCCATATACCATTCATGGTCCCATATACCAAGCATGGCCCCAATTTACCATGCATGGTACCATATACCAGGTATGGCCCCCATATAATATTCATGGCCCCATATACGAGAAATGGCCCCATATAACATTCATGGCCCCATATAATACTTTTTGCCCCATATTTCATTCATAGACCCCATATACCAATCATGGCCCCATATACCAGGCATGGCCCCCGTATACCATTCATGGCCCCCATATACCAGTCATGGCCCCATATACCAGGCATGGCCAAATATACCAGGCATGGCCCCCATATACCATTCATGGCTCCCATATATTAGTCATGGCCCCAAATGCCAGGAATGATCCCCATATAACATTCTTGGCCTCATATACCAGGCATGACCCCCATATACCAGGCATTGCACCCATATACCATTCATGGCCCCATATACCAAGCATGGCCCCATGTACCAGGCATGGCCCAAATACACCATTCATGGCCCCATATACTATTCATGGCCCCATATAATATTCATGGCCACCATATACCATTCATGGCCCCCATATTCCACCCCATGAAGGGGCCCTCCATGACATCAGGGCCCTCCAAGCATAACTCAAGCTCCTTGACCTGCCTGTGGGCCCCCAAACCCCCCTCTCCCTGATGCCCCTTGGACTCCTCTCCCAAGGGACCAACCGGACCCCCTTAGGGGGCCCAAATAGTGGCCCCTGTGGGCCCCTGTGGGCGCCTCGCTGGCTGTGGGCGCCACACAACAGCAGCAACACTGCTCCAAGGTGCACCAGGGACTGCAACACTGCAACACAGCTGGTCTGTGTTGCAGGTTGTGCATCACGTACACCAGTAGTCCTTAGCACGTACATCAGTGTCCTTTGTATTAGTGAAAATAAAGATATCTCACTATATCTGCGTTTATATAACCTCTCTAGCTCTAATTCTGTATCTATTTCTATCTCTTTCTATTTCTATATCTCTTTATCTCTCTGTTTCTATCTCTATTTCTATATCTATCCTCCTCAATGTATTTCTATATCTTTCTGTTTCTTTCTCTATTTGTATCTTTATCTCTCTATTTCCAAACCTATGTCTAGAACAAATTAACTCTGTGGTACTCGAGGTATGTTCAATGCATATTACATTAAAAAAAGGAGATGTGAACTAGCAAGAGAAAGATGCTCCCAATATAGGCGACGGTGAAGAATAACAGAACTACTAAAGGAGGCCAATATATCTGTAATACTTAGGGAGATATTAGTCAGAGAAATAACAAACATCGAACTTAAGCTAAAGGAATCTTACAGGAGTCAAGAAACGTGGGAAGAAATGAAGCCAAAATATTTCTTTTATGCCAAAGTCGAGAACAACGTCCAGTATTGGGCCCCTACTTAAACAAGATGGGTCCTACACAGATGACAGCAAGGAAATGAGTGAGCTACTCAAGTCCCAATATGACTCAGTTTTTAGTGAGCCACTAACTAGACTGAGAGTCGAAGACCTAAATTAATTTTTTTATGAGAGAGACACAGAATTTGGTAGACTCAAACCTATTTGATATTATCTTGACACCAAATTACTTTGAAATGGCAATAAATGACATGGCCATGCACTCTGCCCCAGGGCCAGACTCATGGAACTCCGTGTTCATCAAGAACTGCAAGAAGCCCCTATCACGAGCTTTTACCATCCTATGGAGAGGGAGCATGGACACGGGGGTCGTCCCACAGTTACTAAAAACAACAGACATAGCCCCACTCCACAAAGGGGGCAGTAAAGCAACAGCAAAGAACTACAGACCGATAACACTAACATCCCATATCATAAAAATCTTTGAAAGGGTCCTAAGAAGCAAGATCACCACCCATCTAGAAACCCATCAGTTACACAACCCAGGGCAACATGGGTTTAGAACAGGTCGCTCCTGTCTGTCTCAACTATTGGATCACTACGACAAGGTCCTGGATGCACTAGAAGACAAAAAGAATGCAGATGTAATATACACAGACTTTGCAAAAGTCTTAAACAAGTGTGTCCATGGTGTAATAGCACACAAAATGCGTGCTAAAGGAATAACAGGAAAAGTTGGTAGATGGATCTATAATTTCCTAACAAATAGGACACGAAGCATAGTAGTAAAGAGAGTAAAATCTGAGGCAGCCACGGTGAAAAGCTCTGTTCCACAAGGTACAGTACTCGCTCCCAGTGTTCCACAAGGTACAGTACTCGCTCCCAGTGTTCCACAAGGCACAGTACTCGCTCCCAGTGTTCCACAAGGCACAGTACTGGCTCCCAGTGTTCCACAAGGAACAGTACTAGCTCCCAGTGTCCCACAAGGAACAGTACTCGCTCCCAGTGTTCCACAAGGCACAGTACTCGCTCCCAGTGTTCCACAAGGCACAGTACTCTCTCCCAGTGTTCCAAAAGGCACAGTACTCGCTCCCAGTGTTCCACAAGGCACAGTACTCGCTCCCAGTGTTCCACAAGGCACAGTACTCGCTCCCAGTGTTCCACAAGGCACAGTACTCGCTCCCAGTTTTCCACAAGGCACAGTACTGGCTCCCAGTGTTCCACAAGGCACAGTACTCGCTCCCAGTGTTCCACAAGGCACAGTACTCGCTCCCAGTGTTCCACAAGGTACAGTACTCGCTCCCAGTGTTCTACAAGGTACAGTACTCGCTCCCGTCTTGTTCCTCATCCTCATATCAGACACAGACAAGGATATAAGCCACACCGCAGTGACTTCCTTTGCAGATGACACCCAAATTTGCATGACAGTGTTCTCCACTGCAGACACTGCAAGGCTCCAGGCAGGCATCAACTTTTTCAACGGGCTGCAGAAAACAATATGAAGTTCAATGATGAGAAATTCCTATTACTCTAATATGGAAAACGTGAGGAAATTAAAATTTCATCAGAGTATACAACAAATTCCAAACTTACAATAGAGCTATAAACTAATGTCAAAGACCTGGGAGTGATCATGCCAGAGTGTCATGCCCATATTGTTAACCTTCCTTTATATTACATTGCAGTCCTTTCCTTTATAGCTAAATTGGTAATGAACGTCCTTGTATTATTAAGGCTTATTCTTATTATTTATGTACATGGCCATGATTAGTTAAATTGAAGGTATAGCAACGTGCCTGCCACTATGTGTACTGGTCTATGGTTAAGCTGTGGTGTTCAATGGTTATAATCCCCCTTTCCCCCCCCCTTTTGGTCAACTACTCTGCTGAGTGTTGGTGAGTCACGTGACCCACCTGACCTGTATACTCAAGGTTGAGGGACGAGCAGTGCAGAAGTAGCAGCCAACGAGAACACCGCTGCTCGTCTCTGGTAACTGGCCAAGGTTGATTATCCGGCCTGGACATATTCTGTTGTATTCTGACTGCTTCCTTATGGGAAATAAGACCTTATTCACTAAAATAATCTCTGTATATATATGTTATGTCTAGAATTTCAACCTAACCATGTGTTATAGAAGCCTTATATATATATATATATATATATATATATATAATGTCGTGCCGAATATGTAAAACTGGTCAATTAGCAAGAACTCATTTAAAATTAAGTCCTTTCTGAAATTTTCTCTTATGCGTTTAAATATATATTTTTATCATTAATGTTAATGTAAAAATTTTTAATTTTGCACTAAAAGAATCTTAGAAAACTTACCTAACCTTATTATAACAAGAACAATTTATTTTAGCCTAACCCAACTAAATATATTTTAGATTTGTTTACAGTAATTTAATGCTAAACAAACACAGTGAAATGTATTTTTTTCGTTAGGTTCAGAATGATTTTGGCGAAATTATTCCATACACAAATTTTCGCTTGTGCTATATGGCAAGATGAGCATTGCTATTAAAGCCAAGATCGCAAGTTCTGCCTATTCGGCACGACATACATATATATATATATATATATATATATATATATATATATATATACATTATTTAATATTATTTATTATTATCACACTTGCCGATTCCCACCAAGGCAGGGTGGCCCGAAAAAGAAAATCTTTCACCATCATTCACTCCATCACTGTCTTGCCAGAAGGGTGCTTTACACTACAGTTTTTAAACTGCAACATTAACACCCCTCCTTCAGAGTGCAGGCACTGTACTTCCCATCTCCAGGACTCAAGTCCGGCCTGCCGGTTTCCCTGAACCCCTTCATAAATGTTACTTTGCTCACACTCCAACAGCACGTCAAGTATTAACCCTTTGACTGTCGCGGCCGTATATATACGTTTTACGAGGTGCCGTGTTTGACGTATATATACTTATTAATTCTAGCGGCTTCAAATCAAGCAGGAGAAAGCTGGTAGGCCCACATGTGAGAGAATGGGTCTGTGTGGTCAGTGTGCACCATATAAAAAAAATCCTGGAGCATGCAGTGCATAGTGAGAAAAAAAAACTCCGACCGTTTTTTTTAATTAAAATGCCGACTTTGTGGTCTATTTTCGTATAGTATTTATGGTTGTATTCTCGTTTTCTTGGTCTCATTTGATAGAATGGAAAACATATTACAGAAATAGAGGTGATTTTGATTTATTTTACTATAAAAAGAACCTAGAAATGGAGCTCAAAGTAGGGGAAATGTTTGATTTTTTCCAATGTTCAAAAGTAAACAAATGATGCCATTGTCCAATAAATGTCCAACTAGCCATTCTAATATGCAGTCATGAATGGGTTGATGTTATTTATACAGTTATTACAGCATTGCAGTAGTCTGCATAATAGTAAGTCTAATATTTTTTGTTTGAATAAAAATTCAAAATAGAAAGCAAGAGTAATATCAGAAGGGCCTGGAGACGTGACTGATGAACAAAGAAAATGTTATTTTAGAGCCAGGAATGTCTGCATTGTTCGTTCTGAACCTTATTTTGAAATTGTCATATTTTTTAGTTTTCGTGAAATTGGCCAAATTGCAAATTTCTGACCACATTATTAGGTAGTTGAAATCAGTAAATGGGCAGTTTCTTGTATTCAATCGATAGAAAAAATGAAGTTCTAAAGAAATAGCTATGAGTTTGGGCGACTGGAACAATGGAATTAGCCGAAAATAGGGCTCAAAGTGGGCGAAATCGCCGATTTGTAAACAGCGCCGAGGTCGCTAACTTCGCGAGAGCATAATTCCGTCAGTTTTCCATCAAATTTCGTTTTTTTGGTGTCATTACAATCGGGAAAAGATTCTCTATCATTTCATAAGAAAAAATAATTTTTTTTTTTTTTAAATTTTGCGACACCAGGAGACACCTCAGGATTGGGGGTTGCGACAGTCAAAGGGTTAAAAACCATTTGTCTCCATTCACTCCTATCAAACACGCTCACGCATGCCTGCTGGAAGTCCAAGCCCCTCGCACACAAAACCTCCTTTACCCCCTCCCTCCAACCTTTCCTAGGCCGACCCCTACCCCGCCTTCCTTCCACTACAGACTGATACATTCTTGAAGTCACTCTGTTTCGCTCCATTCTCTCTACATGTCCGAACCACCTCCCCCACCTCTCATCAGCCCTCTGGACAACAGTTTTTGTAATCCCGCACCTCCTCCTAACTTCCAAACTACGAATTCTCTGCATTATATTCACACCACACATTGCCCTCAGACATGACATCTCCACTGCCTCCAGCCTTCTCCTCGCTGCAACATTCATCACCCATGCTTCACACCCATATAAGAGCGTTGGTAAAACTATACTCTCATACATTCCCCTCTTTGCCTCCACAGACTCCTAAGTGCACCGATCACCCTTTTCCCCTCATCAATTCTATGATTCACCTCATCTTTCATAGACCCATCCGTTGACACGTCCACTCCCAAATATCTGAATACAGTCACCTCCTCCATGCTCTCTCCCTCCAATCTGATATCCAATCTTTCATCACCTAATCTTTTTGTTATCCTCATAACCTTACATTATATATATTTGTCAGTTAAAAATAGGAGAGGAGAGTTATTAAATGGAGAGTTAGAGGTATTGGGAAGATGGAGGGAATATTTTGAGGAATTGTTAAATGTTGATGAAGATAGGGAAGCTGTGATTTCGTGTATAGGGCAAGGAGGAATAACATCTTGTAGGAGTGAGGAAGAGCCAGTTGTGAGTGTGGGGAAGTTCGTGAGGCAGTAGGTAAAATGAAAGGGGGTAAGGCAGCCGGGATTGATGGGATAAAGATAGAAATGTTAAAAGCAGGTGGGGATATAGTTTTGGAGTGGTTGGTGCAATTATTTAATAAATGTATGGAAGAGGGTAAGGTACCTAGGGATTGGCAGAGAGCATGCATAGTTCCTTTGTATAAAGGCAAAGGGGATAAAAGAGAGTGCAAAAATTATAGGGGGATAAGTCTCTTGAGTATACCTGGCAAAGTGTATGGCAGAGTTATTATTGAAAGAATTAAGAGTAAGACGGAGAATAGGATAGCAGATGAACAAGGAGGCTTTAGGAAAGGTAGGGGGTGTGTGGACCAGGTGTTTACAGTGAAACATATAAGTGAACAGTATTTAGATAAGGCTAAAGAGGCCTTTGTGGCATTTATGGATTTGGAAAAGACGTATGACAGGGTGGATAGGGGGGCAATGTGGCAGATGTTGCAAGTGTATGGTGTAGGAGGTAGGTTACTGAAAGCAGTGAAGAGTTTTTACGAGGATAGTGAGGCTCAAGTTAGAGTATGTAGGAAAGAGGGAAATTATTTCCCAGTAAAAGTAGGCCTTAGACAAGGATGTGTGATGTCACCATGGTTGTTTAATATATTTATAGATGGGGTTGTAAGAGAAGTAAATGCGAGGGTCTTGGCAAGAGGCGTGGAGTTAAAAGATAAAGAATCGCACACAAAGTGGGAGTTGTCACAGTTGCTCTTTGCTGATGACACTGTGCTCTTGGGAGATTCTGAAGAGAAGTTGCAGAGATTGGTGGATGAATTTGGTAGGGTGTGCAAAAGAAGAAAATTAAAGGTGAATACAGGAAAGAGTAAGGTTATGAGGATAACAAAAAGATTAGGTGATGAAAGATTGAATATCAGATTGGAGGGAGAGAGTATGGACGAGGTGAACGTATTCAGATATTTGGGAGTGGACGTGTCAGCGGATGGGTCTATGAGAGATGAGGTGAATCATAGAATTGATGAGGGAAAAAGAGTGAGTGGTGCACTTAGGAGTCTGTGGAGACAAAGAACTTTGTCCTTGGAGGCAAAGAGGGGAATGTATGAGAGTATAGTTTTACGAACGCTCTTATATGGGTGTGAAGCATGGGTGATGAATGTTGCAGCGAGGAGAAGGCTGGAGGCAGTGGAGATGTCATGTCTGAGGGCAATGTGTGGTGTGAATATAATGCAGAGAATTCGTAGTTTGGAAGTTAGGAGGAGGTGCGGGATTACCAAAACTGTTGTCCAGAGGGCTGAGGAAGGGTTGTTGAGGTGGTTCGGACATGTAGAGAGAATGGAGCGAAACAGAATGACTTCAAGAGTGTATCAGTCTGTAGTGGAAGGAAGGCGGGGTAGGGGTCGGCCTAGGAAAGGTTGGAGAGAGGGGGTAAAGGAGGTTTTGTGTGCGAGGGGCTTGGACTTCCAGCAGGCATGTGTGAGCGTGTTTAATAGGAGTGAATGGAGACAAATGGTTTTTAATACTTGATGTGCTGTTGGAGTGTGAGCAAAGTAACATTTATGAAGGGGTTCAGGGAAACCGGCAGGCCGGACTTGAGTCCTGGAGATGGGAAGTACAGTGCCTGCACTCTGAAGGAGGGGTGTTAATGTTGCAGTTTAAAAACTGTAGTGTAGAGCACCCTTCTGGCAAGACAGTGATGGAGTGAATGATGGTGAAAGTTTTTCTTTTTCGGGCTACCCTGCCTTGGTGGGAATCGGCCAGTGTGATAATAAAAAATAATAATAATAATAATAATAATAATAATAATATATATATATATATATATATATATATATATATATATATATATATGTGTGTGTTACGCGCCACTACTTCACTCCATTATACTATACAAAAATAAAAGGCCTGGTTAAAATAAGTTCTGTAATAATATATTGCGAACCACTTTATTACTAGCTAGATAAAGCAGGTTCCACTATATATTATTATCGGGTACAGTATGAATCATCAAAAGTACTCTCTTTGTATTATTAGGTTAGGTATTACGAATGTGTAACCACTACTGTAGTGACCAATTGGTGGTTCTAGAATTGACGCCACACGTCGCCTTCTGGCAGAGCTGAAGTCATACTATGAATTAGTTGAGTGAGTCAGTCAGCTCCTAGCTCTGACTCGGTACGGGTCTTCTGGCAGAGCTGAAGTCATACTATGGAGTAGTTGAGTGAGTCAGTCAGCTCCTAGCTCTGACTCGGTACGGGTCTTCTGGCAGAGCTGAAGTCATACTATGGAGTAGTTGAGTGAGGCAGTCAGCTCCTAGCTCTGACTCGGTACGGGTCTTCTGGCAGAGCTGAAGTCATACTATGGAGTAGTTGAGTGAGGCAGTCAGCTCCTAGCTCTGACTCGGTACAGGTCTTCTGGCCGAGTTGAAGTCATACTATGGAGTAGTTGAGTGAGTCAGTCAGCTCCTAGCTCTGACTCGGTACGGGTCTTCAACACAAAGCTCCTAGCTTAAACTTAAACTTTATACCAAGTCTATTGTCTTGCCTTTGCCATTAGTTTCCTGAAGTCTGGTAATTCATGTCACTTATGAAAGATAACTATTTCGTTACCCTAAACCTTTCTAAAAGAGTTAAATGGTGAGATTAGTAGATTATTAATTGAAATTATTGTATCAAACTCTCTTAATGAGAATTTGAACGTAAGATTGGGTTTCTTGCTGTATAGTATTTCATTTATAATTGTTTCATTAAAATAAGATTTCCAAAGGATTACTATTATTACCCCAACCTCTCTGACCAATGTTGTTATGCTCTAACCAAAAGGAAACTATCTGAGTGGTTACAACCCATGGAGTGTAACACAGAGGATCTCACCTTCAAAGACCTGGGAGTGATCATGTCGGAGGATCTCACCTTCAAAGACCTGGGAGTGATCATGTCGGAGGATCTCACCTTCAAAGACCTGGGAGTGATCATGTCGGAGGATCTCACCTTCAAGGACCATAACATTGTATCAATCGCATCTGCTAGAAAAATGACAGGATGGATAATGAGAACCTTCAAAACTAGGGATGCCAAGCCCATGATGACACTCTTCAGGTCACTTGTTCTATCTAGGTTGGAATATTGCTGCACACTAACAGCACCTTTCAAGGCAGGTGAAACTGCTGACCTAGAAAATGTACAGAGAACCTTCACGGTGCGCTTAACGGAGATAAAACACCTCAGTTACTGGGAACACGAAGTTCCTGAACCTGTACTCCCTAGAATGTAGGTGAGAGAGATACATGATAATATACACTTGGAAAATCCTTGAGAGATAAGTACCAAAATCGCACACAAAAATCTCTCCCTATGAAAGCAAAGACTCGGCAGATGATGCAACATTACCCCAGTGAAAACCAAGGGTGTAACTAGCATGATATGAGACAACACAATAAGTGTCAGGGGCCCAAGACTGTTCAATTGCCTCCCAGCATACATAAGGGGGATTATCAATAGACCCCTGGCTGTCTTCAAGACCCCTGGCTGTCTGCAAGACCCCTAGTTGTCTTCAAGACCCCTGGCTGTCTTCAAGACCCCTGGCTGTCCAAGATCCCTGGCTTCTTCAAGACCCTAGGTTGTCTTCAAGACCCCTGGTTGTCTTCAAGACCCTAGGTTGTCTTCAAGACTCCTGGTTGTCTTCAAGACCCCTGGCTGTCCAAGATCCCTGGCTTCTTCAAGACCCTAGGTTGTCTTCAAGACCCCTGGTTGTCTTCAAGACCCCTGGCTGTCTTCAAGACCCCTGGCTGTCTTCAAGACCCCTGGTTGTCTTCAAGACCCCTGGTTGTCTTCAAGACCCCTGGCTGTCTTCAAGACCCCTGGTTGTCTTCAAGACCCCTGACTGTCTTCAAGACCTTTGGCTGTCTTCAAGACCCTTGGCTGTCTTCAAGACCCCTGGCTGTCTTCAAGACTCCTGGCTGTCTTCAAGACTTCTGGCTGTCTTCAAGACCCCTGGCTGTCTTCAAGACCCCTGGCTGTCTTCAAGACCCCTGGTTGTCTTCAAGACCCTGGCTGTCTTCAAGACCCCTGGTTGTCTTCAAGACCCCTGACTGTCTTCAAGACCTTTGGCTGTCTTCAAGACCCTTGGCTGTCTTCAAGACCCCTGGCTGTCTTCAAGACTCCTGGCTGTCTTCAAGACCCCTGGTTGTCTTCAAGAAGGCACTGGACAGGCACCTAAAGTCAGTACCTGACCAGCCGGGCTGTGGTTAGTGAATCGGGTTACATGCAGTCAATAGTAACAGCCTGGTTAATCAGGCCCTGATCCACCATGAGCCCTGGTCACAGACCGAGCCGTGGGGGCATTGACCTCCGAAACCCTCTCCAGGTATACTCCAGGAACTCTCCAGCAGTAGTCTACTATATACAATCCGTTTTCTTATAAAGCTCCTGTATAAATTAAACACCTGTGCAACACCCGGTAGTCTTTACTGGCTTCATCAGTCAATTTCAGAGAGACAGTGGAAAGTGTCAAGTAATTTAAGGTGGTTAGTCCTTCAGCCTGAAGTGGTGGAGGTAGTCCAAATATTGTTGCTGTGTCATGATAGCCAGGGCTATGGTGGCCAGGGCCATGATGGCCAGTGTTATGATGGCCAGGGCCACCCAACCAGGGCCATGATGGCCAGTGCAACACATCTAGTGCTATTATGGTCAGTGGTATGATTGCCATAGCCACCCATTGAGAGCCATGATGGCCATTGCTATGATTTCCAGTGCTATGATGGCCAAGGCTATCCATTCTCGGCCATCATGGCCAGTGCTATGATCAGTGATATAATAGCCAGGGCCACCCACCCAGTACCATGATTGCCAGTGCTATGAAGGCCAGGGTCACCCTTTTAGGGCCATCATGGCTAGTGCTATGATGGTCTGTTATGATGGCCAGGGCCACATGTCAAGGGCAATGATGGCCAGTGTTATGAAGGCCAGAGCCACCTGTTCAATGCCATGATGGCCAGTGCTATGATGGTCAGTGTTTTGATGGCCAAGGCCACCCATCCAGGGCCATGATGGCCAGTGTAACACATCTAGTGCTATGACGGTCAGTGTTATGATGGCCAGAGCCACCCATCGAGGGCCATGATGGCCAGTACTATGATTTCCAGTTATCGTGGCCAGGGCCACCCATCCAGTGCCATGGTGGCCAGTGCAATACATCTAGTGCTATGATGGCCAGTGTTCTGATGGCTAGAACCACCCTTCCAGGGCCATGATGGCCAGTGCTATGAAGGCCACATCCATATGTCCAGTGCCACAATGGCCAGTGTTACAACGGCAAGAGCCACTCGTCCAGGGCCACCCATCCAGTGCTATGAAAGACAGTGCTATGATGGTCTGTGTTATGATGGCCAGAGCTACCCATCAAGGGCCATGATGGCCAGTGTTATGACCAGCACCACCCATCCAGTGCCATGATGGCCAGTGTTATGATGGCCAGTGTTATGATGACCAGGGCCACCCATCCAGTGCCATGATGATCAGTGTTATGATGACCAGGGCCACTTGTCTAGTGCCATGATGGCCAGTGCTATGATAGCCAGTGTTATAATGGCCAGGGTCACCCATCCAGTGCCATGAAGGTCAGTGCTATGATGGCCAGGTCCACCCATCCAGTGTCACAATGGCCATTTCTATGATGGCCAGTGTTATGATGGCCAGAGCCACCCATCCAAAACCATGATGGCCAGTGTTATAATGGCCAGGGCCACCCATCCAGGGTCATTATGGCCAGTGTTATGATGACCTGGGCCACCCATCCAGGGTCATGATGGCCAGTGCTATAAGCAAGGCCACCCTTCCATGGCCATAATGGCCAGGGCCACCCATCCAGGGTTATGATGACCAGGGCCACTCATCCAGGGTCATGATGGCTGGTGCTATGATGAGCAGGGCCACCCTTCCATGGTCATGATGGCCAGTGTTATGATGGCCATGGCCATCTATGCAGTTTGATGGACTCTAGAGTACAGGTCTGGGGTCATAATACCCGGGTTGACCTCACTTTCGCCCACCACAATGGCGACAGTAGTTTGAGAACACTTCAACTCTGTTCCAGTCATTCCGCCGTGGCCGAGGCCTCGTCCTGGTCGAGAACACTTCCATCCTTCCTTCGCCCGGCCAGGGCCAAGGACACGGCCGGGCAGAAGTGCCTTCCCGGCTGTTGTTCTGCCATGGCCGGAACGCTCCGTTCCTTCCATCGCTCTGCCGGTGTTCCGTCCTAGCGGATGGCATATGTTCCCTTGTGTCAGCCCAGATGCCGGAGCAGTCCACCCGGCCAGCTGTTCCACCATGATCCCTCCAGTCATCCAGTGTCATCCGCCGCTGTTTGGTGATCAATCGCTCAATTTCTCTGTTTTGCTGTGAGGATGCACGTAGAGATGTCGGCCGAACCTGGAACAATGATACGAGTTAAATAAAACCCACAATACCATAACTACAACAATTCACAATACACAATACCATAAGTGGAAATATTGGAAACTGAACCATTGTAAAGTTGAAATGTTCATTCACAGTCACCAGTAACTACAATACACCTACCATCCGACTTACGACCACTCGACTTACGACCGTGTTTTTTACGCCAAATTTCTGGGAAATAAACAAGTACAGTGGACCCCCGCATAACGATTACCTCCGAATGCGACCAATTATGTAAGTGTATTTATGTAAGTGCGTTTGTATGTGTATGTTTGGGGGTCTGAAATGGACTAATCTACTTCAGAATATTCCTTATGGGAACAAATTCGATCAGTACTGGCACCTGAACATACTTCTGGAGTGAAAAAATATCGTTAACCGGGGGTCCACTGTATTTGTGTTGTACACAGTGTTTATCCTAAACCTTGCAGTATAAAATACAGTACTAACAACATAAAAAGTAAAGTAAAACATGAAATACGAAAATAAAACAATAAAATAAAGTCATTATAAAAATGTTTTGTTGATATTCAGTAGTAAAGTTCGACTTATGACCATTTCGGCTTACGACCGGTTTCTCGGAACCGAACTCGGTCGTAAGTCGGATGGTAGGTGTATATGCTGTAGCACTGAACATAATATATCAGCAGAATAAACAAGAATTATATTTGTCAAAATTTTTCAATTTTTGTATAAATATTGAATAATGTAATATTATGTAAATAATATAATATTATTTAAAAACTGTAGTGTTGGTGTGACTTTTAGAAAATTTCTAGCCGTGAGAGAAACAACAGACAGGTTGTGTGGCGCTGAAATATGGCGTAGTTATAGAATATGCTGGACAGTATAATAGAGACAAATCAGGTGTTATCGAAGCCAAAAATGAGTGAATCAACTTAAATGGAAGACTAAGAAATACGTAAATGTCACGGGATGTTGTAAATGGTCAGATTCCCTTGGAGGCAGCTACAATAGAGCTGAAATTTGGAATATAAGGAGAAGCCCACCATATTTTTGTTTTAACACATCAGCTGTTTCCCACTGAGGTGGGGTGACCCCCCAAAAAAAAGAAAAAAAATTCATCATCATTCAACACTTTCACCATCACTCATACATAATCACTGTCTTTGCAGAGCCGCTCAGATATGACAGTTTAGACATCTCTTCAAACTGCCAATATCCCAAACCCCTCCTTCAAAGTGCAGACATTGTACGGTGGACCCCCGGTTAACGAAATTTTTTCATTCCAGAAGTATGTTCAGGTGCCAGTACTGACCGAATTTGTTCCCATAAGAAATATTGTGAAGTAGATTAGTCCATTTCAGACCCCCAAACATACACGTACAAACGCACTTACATAAATACACTTACATAATTGGTCGCATTGGGAGGTGATCATATGCGGGGGTCCACTGTACTTCCCATTTTCAGGACTTAAGTCCGGCTAACAGGTTTCCCCGAATCCCTTCACATAATGTTACCCTGCTCACACTCCAACAGCTCATCAGGTCCCAAAAACCATTCATCTCAATTCACTCCTAACATGCTTATGTGTTATTACAGATTGGCCATCACTAATCCGGCAATCAGTTATCCGGCTCCATCAGTAATCCGGCACTAATTTCGGCTAGCATAATTTCAAATTTCATCATTATACTGACTCAGAAATTGTGCAGATGGTTGTAAATCCCCAGCAACAAGCCAGTGGAGGAGACACTAGTGATGACAATGAGGAAGATAAAGCAGAAAGAGTCTCTATTGATAGGTTAATTAAGTGTATTCTAACCTAACCACTCTGTAATCCAGATTATTATTATAATCAAAGAAGCACTAAACCCGTAGGATTATACAGCACCTGGGGGGGAGGGGGTGGAAGGCATTCAGGCTTAATTTGGGGAACTGGAGCACAGATTCAATTCCCTAAATCAAGAGCCCCTCACCAACATCAAGGAACCTTCCCTGAGGGGTCTGTAATCCAGAAAACTCGCTAATCCAGCAAATCCGAGTGATGCCAAATTAGTGATGGTAGACCTGTACTTGCTTATATTTTGTGCTACAAGTCAAATCTTACGGTTTAAATTTAATATCATATTTACTATCTGTCCATTTTATATTTTTGTATTATTATTTGTTTAGTCTCTGTATAATCTTTTAAAATAGTTCTTTATATACCAATACTATGTACTGCCTTTTAAATTTTCATATTACCTCCAGTGCAATATTGAATCCTAAAAGTTGTGCAATATTGATTTAATACTTGTCATAGTCACTATATCAACCATTATTAATAGATAATAATATCTTTTCTGTTAGTTATACAATCTTAATCCTGCATTAGTCATATGATTGCAAACACTGATCCTGATATTAACCTCTTATTAAATGACATACACAATCCTAACAACAATTGCCTTTATTACACCGCTGGTCAGGCTAAGACACTACTCAGTGCCAACAATAACATAGCAGTATTCAGTTATAATGTCAGATCATTAAGTATATATAAACGAGTGTCTTACCAAAAAACGTCAAAACCTCCTGTATAGAGTCAGAAAACTTAAGCGAGAGAATAATGACACAATACACCAATGCTTCACACGGGATGGGAAAATTCTAGTTAGGAAAACAAATGTAGGTCAACTGTACACAATCACGAACGAGAATGATCTATCACGATTTCTCAGGGATACCAATCTTACAGAGAATAACTAAACAATGTCCAACTAAAAAGCCTACGTAGTGTAGTGTACGTTTTGCTCCATTATTGTTCAAATTTCATTGTACAATCTCTTAGTAATTAAATAATCAACTACCTCATTTTGTGATTTTACTAGTAAGCATAGGTCACCTTATGTGATTTTGTTATTTACTATTGTTCGCTTAAACATTAGTTGAATTGATACTTTCTCTGTCCATATTACTACCTCATATTTTTTTTTTAAATACTATCAATTGATATTACTTACTAAAATTAATAAATATCATTTTTACTAAAATTTCAATTTACTCTTAACAATTTTGACATTTAATAACCATTACTTGTCTAATTACCTTTACCTGTTTTAATACCACATTTACTATCCTAGATTACTCTTAATTACCTTGTACTGCCATATAACCTCAAGTATAACTACCAGTGCAATATTGAATGAAATAAACATTACTTTTTCACTTTTTTGTAATCATTATTACTTACTAAAATTTTATTAAACACCATATTTACTACCAGTCAATTTTAATTTTGTACATTAAACATTATTTTATACTTCTCATAACATTTTGTAGCCAAATTTTCAAGTTTTTATATTCAACCCCAACCTTTATATTATCCCTTGTACCTGTGTACCTGTCTACCATCTTACTATCATATTATAATCAAGACATTACCATTGTTTTTTTTTTACTATTATTCTTTTGGTACTTTAATTGTGAATTTTATTTTGTCAATTTAAATCTAGGTATAATCTTGATCTTGTCAACAACCTTTACCAGACTCTAGTGCAATTGCAAGTACCATTTCAAATTGTATTTTTATATTATAAGTTTATATTATAATTCCTACCATCTGCCCATTTAACTTTGCTTACCATTACTTAATTTTAGTCCCTTATATGTTTTCTCCTTTATTTTAGCTTTATATAACTATCCTAGTTTATATATTCACAATTGTTAAAATAATCAAGGTGCTATTCTTAGGTGCTAAAGTAGAATAAGTTCACAATTTTGCCATTATATTCCAAAGCTCATTTTTTTGATTACCACTTTATTGGTCACCACAACCTATATTAGTCCCTTTTATATTATAATTTTATACTATAATTCTAACTTTAAAAAATTACCTTTATAGTACTACCTACTATCATATTCTCAAGCTCCACTATTTGATCATCACTTTATTTGTATTAGTCCCTTAGCTCATTATTTTACATTTGTTAAATAATCCAGGTGCTATTTTTTAGCTTAAGACTATTTACTTTGTTTTATACTTAATTCAAACTATAGATTCACTACAAATCTTATGATTACAAGCATTGATCCTGATACCAACCTCTTATTTAATGACTTAAATGAATCAAACAGTAACTGTAATTACTACACTGCAGAACAATCAAAGGCACTTCTCAGTGCCAACAACAACATAACTATATTTAACTACAATATCAGATCTTTAAGCAAGCATTACGATGACCTCATAGCATTACTAAATTCCTTACATGCCAATATGTCCATCATTACACTAACTGAAACCTGGCTAAAGCCTGATAGTACAGATGTCTATGCCATTCCTGGTTACACAGCCATACACAACTGTAGGCCAGATCAACAAGGGGGTGGCACAGCCATATACTACTCAGACCAACTAGAATGTATCACTAATACTTGCACAAGGGATGAACATGGGGAATATATAATAGCTAAATTCAAATCAAAGTACCTACAAAAACCTCTCACATTGATAAACATCTACAGAGTTCCACAGTCAAACATTAGCCAATTTAGTCAAAATCTAGGAAGTATGATAACTGATGCACGCATGAACAAAGATCACTTACTACTCTCAGGTGACTTCAATATAAATCTCCTGCAAGACCAGGACCCACACGTTACTGAATTCACAAACACAATGAGTAACTGTATGTTACTACCAACAGTAACAAAACCTACAAGAGTTACAGAGACTAGTGTTTCCCTACTTGACCACATCTGGATCAACACCATATCCCCTTTAAAATCAGGCATAATTACAGATAATACCACAGACCACTACCCTACTTTCCTCATAACAACTTTTGGTAAACTACCCCAAGACACTACTAAAGTCACCTTCAGACTTCACAATGAGGCAGCCATTAATAACTTCACAACAGCAATAGCAAACATTGATTGGCACACTGAGCTAGAAACCTATACAGATATTGACGAATGTATTAATAATTTTCTAAAAAAAACCCAATACCTCTATAACAAGCACTGCCCCAAAAAAACTAAACAGATGACAGCAAAGAGACTGAACAGTCCCTGGCTAACACCCAGCATTCTCAAATCCATAAATACAAAACACCAATATGAAAAACAGTACAGAATGGGTCACATAACCAGAGACCAAACAAAACGTTACTCGTCAATCCTAACCAGCCTGATAAGAAGGGCAAAAAAATTGTATTATGAGAACAGATTATCCAACTTACGAGGTGATATAAAAAAGACCTGGAAAACCCTATCAGAAATTCTGGGAACAAAAAAGATATCACGAAATAGCGAAATAAAATTAGCAAAAACAGATGAACCCCAAATCCCACCAACAGAAACAGCAAACAGACTCAATGATTTCTTCTCCACTATAGGACAAAACCTTGCCAATAAAATCCCAAGCTCAGATACCCCACCAAATGACTACCTCACCGGCAACTACCCGAACACACTGTTCCTAGCTCCGACTAACCCATACGAAGTCTCCCTTATTATCAACGCACTAAAAAACAAGGCAGGAGATTTAAATACCTTACCACCCCTTATATACAAAAAAGTGTCACAAGTGCTATCACCAATCATTGCAACACTCTTTAACAAATCCATTGAATCCTCCACCTTCCCTACAGTACTCAAAATAGCAAGGGTCACCCCGATCCACAAAGGAGGAGACCAAACAGAGTTGAATAACTATAGGCCAATATCCAACTTACACCCTCTCTCAAAAATCTTCGAAAAATTAATTCATAAACGAATCTACTCCTACCTTATCTCCCAAAACATACTCAACCCCTGCCAATTTGGATTCAGGCCTAATAAAAATACTAATGATGCTATTATACACATGCTAGAACATATATACACTGCAATAGAGAAAAAAGAAGTCCCACTGGGGATCTTCATTGACTTACGTAAAGCTTTTGATACAGTTGACCATGACTTGCTCCACGTAAAATTGTCACACTATGGTATAAGAGGGCACTCCCTCAACTACCTCAAGTCTTACCTCAGCAACAGAAGCCAATATGTGTACGCAAATGGGGCAAACTCTTCTGCACAACCAATTACAGTTGGTGTCCCACAGGGAAGTGTCCTTGGCCCTCTTCTCTTTCTCCTATACATAAATGACCTTCCAAATGCTTCGCAATTACTCAAACCCACACTATTTGCAGATGACACTACATACGTCTTCTCTCACCCGAGCCCAGTCACGCTAGCCAATACTGTAAATACCGAATTACAGAAAATATCTACCTGGATGAGGACTAACAAACTTACACTAAACATTGACAAAACCTACTTCATTCAGTTTGGTAACAGAGCTACAGATGTCCCTCTTAACATAATGATAAATGGATCACCTATCACAAAACTAACAGAGGGAAAATTCTTAGGAATCCACCTTGATAATAGACTCAAATTTCATACACATATACATCAAATTTCTAAGAAAATTTCCAAGACTGTAGGCATACTATCGAAGATACGGTACTATGTTCCACAGTCAGCCCTCCTGGCCCTATATCACTCTCTTATTTACCCCTATCTCACCTATGGAATTTGTGCATGGGGCTCAACAACAATTAACCATCTCAGACCACTAATTACCCAACAAAAGGCTGCAGTTAGAATGATAACAAATTCTCACTACAGGCAGCACACTCCACCAATATTCAATACACTAAACCTACTCACCATACAAAACATCCATACTTATTACTGCACCTATTACATACATAGAACACTTAACTCTGATATTAACCCTCCCCTCAAACATCTCCTTGCCAACCTCAACAGAACACATGACCATAACACAAGGCACAGATCACTCTTTGATGTTCCTCGTGTCCATCTCACACTATGCAAAAACTCAATGCACATAAAAGGCCCTAAAATCTGGAATTCATTACCTGTAAATATAAAAGAAACACAACCTGTTTATAAATTCAAGTCTCTTCTCAAAGATTACTTACTCACCCAAAACCAAATAAATACTGAATAACTGAACATTATAAATTGTATATCTTAAATGTTTCTCACAATTATATCACATAAATGTTAAACCTAAAACCCAATCTAACTTATTATTTTTTAAATACACTACCTAACAGAATCACTACCTAACTGAATGCAACCATATGACCTGTCTTTGTAATACTCACTTGTGCTTTATAGTTATCTGTTTACATTAATGTTTTATCACTGATTTCATCATTGCTTAGTAGCAGCGCTGTATAGTCCTTGTGGCTTAGCGCTTCTTTTTGATTATAATAATAATAATAATCATTGCTTAGTTAATCTTAAGTTAATTTTAAGCCAGCCCGTAATGCTATGCATAGTATAAGTGGCTTTGGCATACTGCTCTTATCTGTATTTTTTTGTACCTCTGTATGTGTGCACAAATTGGAAATAAATAAATAAATAAATAAAAACACTATGATAACCTCCAAGTACTGCTCAGTCCTCTAAATGTCAGTATGTCTATCATTACTCTCACTAAAAATGGGCTAGAATATATGTGCGGGTTATTTGTGTATCGTTCCAGTCACGGTATTGTGCCTTTTCATGGTAATTATGGACCCCGCAGTTAAGCGTCATATTCTCTCCAACTTTTTTAATATTCTTCCCTCTTTTAAACCCCTCTTTCGATCTTATGAGGCTGCTCTTATTGCTACCAGGCGTCGTAAGAATCAGCTTCACTTCTTACGTGACTGTCTTGGTTAGTATGACTTTGTAAATGGTCCAAGTCGGACCGAAACGTCGTCGTAAGCTTTTCTCTTTTATGTGCGGGTTATTTGTGTATCGTGTACGGCTAGAATATGATGTTACTAACATTTATGCCATACCAGGCTACATGGCCATACACAACTGTAGCCAGACCAATTACGAGGTGGAACAGCAATATACAACTGTGATGAGCTTGAATGTATAAAATCTACTTGCATTGTGGATGAATATGGTGAATATACATTTGCTAAATTTAAATCCAAAGACCTTAAAAAATCTTTAACATTTGGGGCAATCTACAGAGTACCTCACTAATATTTATGCATTTAGTGAAAAGCTAAGGAACATGATAACTGATGCAGAGATGAATAAACACCATCTGATACTCACAGGTGACTTCAGCATAAACATTATCCATGACCACGACCCACAAGTAACTGAATTCACAAACACTATGACAAGCTACTTACTTCTGCCAACTATAACAAAACCTACTAGAATCTCTGAGTCAGGTGCCTCATTACTAGACCAAATCTGGACAAACACTATATCCCCATTAAAAGCAGGAGCAATCACAGATAACACCACTGACCACTATCCCAACTTTCTCATAACCAACTTATGTAAATTACCTCAGGACACAACTAAGATCACCTTCTGACTATACGAGTTATCAGTTAATTACTTTATTTCAGCATTAAGTGACATCAACTGGCAAAAAGAGCTAGCAGTCTGTTGCATCCTCTGACTGGACCCTAGGTTAATAATTAATATTGTGTGCACATATTTTGGTATTCACTTAATATTATATTACCAATGGCATTATTATTAGCTAAAATAATGTCTATTGTGCTTTAGGGTATTGTCTGCCCTTATACTGTTAGCTATGTTGATAGATAGGATGTTTATTCTAAGTGGTAAGTGCTTCACTGAGTAGCAACCTGGCTAACTGTCGTTAGGTTGTTAGTGTGGCAGTCGCTCGCACCGTCAGTGTCATGAGGTATTGTAAGGCTTGGAGGAGTAGTCTCAACTCAGTCTGGGTTTCCATAGCCAGTGGAGCATACCTCTCTGTCACTCATTAACCTCTCATAAGAGACATGTCAAGTTCTCTCTGGTGGTCGTTTTTCTTTCATAATTGACTTCCTTTCTTAAGTTTATCACTTTCGAGTTATCTATACTCTGGTGAATTAATCGTTCGGTTGACTGAATAAGCCTTGTTGGCCTTTGTGTGTTAATTTGTGGTCTAAGATATTCTAAGTCATACTGGATGGAAATAAGACTAAGTCTGTCACTTACGAGTTCTTGTATACTGTGAATTAAGAGTTCATCTAAGTCTTAGTAACCATCGTTGGTTGCCTTACGGTGGATATAATTGGTGAACTTAGTACAAAGCTCAGCCTCAAGAGGTTTATTTATCCATATCAATATACTGTTATGTACCAAGAGAAGTGTAAGAGTTAAATGCCTTATTTTATGTCAGTCTTAATTTTATATAAGCATATATTCAGCTAAAACTCTATTAGTAAAGATTCTAAGTTTTAGTTGTTTTGTAATCCCTAATTATTAAAAGTTATTGTTACAAAGCTGTAAACAGGCCATCTGCTTAACACTCTACCATACCACTGGAGAAGGTTAAGAAGACGAATTTCGTAACACAGTCAACTTCAATAGTGATGAATGTGTCAATATTTTTTTTACAAAAAACTTCTATAACATGCATTGCTCGCTAAAAACTAAGATCACAGCAAAGAGACTAAACAGCCCCTGGCTTGTAGATGAATGGTTCACAGAACCGACACGTTGTTAAATTAGACACATGTGCAACTCTTGGGTATCAAGATTGATGGACTGACCACATCGACTCAAGGTTGAGGGACTGATTACCTCATTTTCCTCCTGTTCTTCAAGCTTCTCCTGTGTATGGACTGATGAAGCCACTGTGTGGCTAAACATTTCCTCAATTAAGATACCCAAGAGTTGCACATGTGTCTAATTTAACAGCCCCAGGCTTACAAGCAGCATCCTCAAATCTATTGATAAATAACATCTATATGAAAAACAGTACAGAATGGGACTAATAACAAAGAATCTGGCAAAACGTTACTCGTCAACACTAACTAATCTAATAAGGAAGTTAAAAAAACTGTATTATGAAACCAGATTTCATGACATAAGAGGTGATATGAAAAAGACCTGGAAAACCTAATCTGAAATTCTAGGATCTATAACGCTGTCTCATAATAGTGATAAACTTAACAAAACCAGAAGAACCTCTCCTCCAGCCAATAGATAATACAGTGGACCCCTGGTTAACGATATTTTTTCACTCCAGAAGTATGTTCAGGTGCCAGTACTGACTGAATTTGTTCCCATAAGGAATATTGTGAATTAGATTAGTCCATTTCAGACCCCCAAACTTACACATACAAATGCACTTACATAAATACACTTACATAATTGGTCGCATTGGGAGCTGATCGTAAATCGGGGGTCCACTGTACAGTGGAACCTCGGCTTACGAACCCCCCACCACGCGAACTTTTCAGGATACGAAACATCATTCTGTTGATATTTTGCTTCTGGATATAAACGAAATTTCACGATATGAATTTCCCCCTCAAAGGAGGTTCCTTAAATAAATAAATAAAATATTTATTTCTCTGAAAAGGTTACAATGTGTGTTTACATATAATATTATTGGAGCAAAGAAAGCCACTATCATGCCGAGGCATTTCAGGCCGACTTAACCTAATACTAATAGACTACTTAAGTCTAGACAGGTGAGAAGTAGTGGTTACCAATGTTTTGCTGATGGTGGTGCCAACTACTGGCAGCCTTTTGAAGTTTCTCCTTATTGTTATTAACCCTTAAATGGTCCAAACGTACATATACGTTCACTCGCGTAGCGCCCCAAATTTTTTGAGGAAAAAAAAAAATCTTTTCTTTTTAAAGGAAAAAAGAGCATATGGTACCCAGGTATCCCCAATTATTTTAATATGGCACACAGTGAGTGCACACACCCATTCTCTCATGTCTAGGTGACTCAGGCTTATTGTGGCAATGTTGAATGAATGACAAAGAAAACGTATATACATGTATACGTTCGGACCGTTTTAGGGTTAATATTATTATTATTATTGTATAGGTCCGCCATCACAAATCCGGCAATCAGTTATTCGGCACTAATTTTGGCTAGCATAATTTCAAATTTCCAGGGTCGCCACACCAACCTGCTGCTACTGTTTGGTGGTGCTACTTGCTGCATAAGTCATTCTTATTTCTTTTTCTCCATTTATTGTTTTAACCTGCTTACTTTTAGCCCTAGCCATGGTTCCAATGAATAAAAGAAATGCTTCTCATTATATAAAGCACCAACACAGTACATTATCCATTAAAGATAAGGTGACTTTGAAGCCACTGTCGGTTGCCATTGTTATATCTTGGAAATTGGTCATCCTGTGTTATTTAACTATTGTAAGAGAATATGTTCATCACTTAATATTATAGCGCGAAAGTCCCCGTTTATAGCTAAAATAGAGACTTTCGGCATTATATTATTATCTGTTAATATATAAAAAATACCATGGTATTATCACTATTTTATTATTATTATTATTATTATTGTTAGGTAGGATTTCTCATGTATATAGAGTTTAAGTCTCGGAACCATCCGGTGAATTGTTCAATTGTTTATGTCCGGCTGACTGATGTTTGGGTCAGGTGATCCAACCTGACGACGGGTCAACAGACTGGTAGGTAGTCAGTCCGCTCCCTGCTCTAGCCTTGACAACTAATCGTATATTGGCTCTCTTACGGTGTACAGTTTGAATGGGTTTGAGAATTAGTCTCTAGAGCTGACTCAGTTTGTTCCTCATTGCTCTGAAAGATTCTTTTGATATTTATATTCTTGGTCAGTTCAGTAATCCACAGAGATACGTCTTCTCAGACAAACTCTTGCTTTCTACTTCCTTTACGGCCGGATTCAAAGGTCTTGTTGAATCTTGTACATTTTGTAGTTTGAGGTTACACGGTCTTGTTAAGACAAAGACGTAAATGTTAGTGAAGACTTAATTACTGGAAGAATAATTAATCTTCCTTATCAGTGTGATACTTCCATGATTTTGAACTAAATGTATATTGTGAATTTATTGTACAAAGTATTAAGTTACATTAACTACAGAGAGAAGATAAAGTATTGTATTTAAATACTTAATAAATTTGAATATTATTCTATGGAGTTTCCCAGTTGGAATTATTTCCCCTAGACTCTAAAATACCTTTAAATAACTCGGATCCAAAATCTTGTTGCATAAGAAGAAAATATTAACAACCACATTCTGAAGTTCTTTATAAAATTTCTTATTCGCAACACCATGAACTCAGTCTCATGAAGCAAGAGAATATACTTTATTATTACGCTAATATCAACACTACAGCTTATTTGCCTATCACAATTGATCTAATATGACATAATAAACAATATAAATAACATAAAACATGTTAAATAATCCAGAATAAATAATATTTGGCATAATACCGAGCAGTTCAACGGAGGTATGAAGAGGATCTGGAATACAAATACCGTTCTCCTATCCCTGTCTTGGTGGCTTATATTAGAGAAAACAGAGTATAGCACAGAGCTAACTGTGATATACACTCGTACTGCACCATAAACCTGAAACAAAAGTTATTTTCTCTCTATAGATTATCACACATAGCACTGCCCTAAAAAAACTAAACAGATGACAGCTAAGAGACTGAACAGTCCCTGGCTAACACCCAGCATTCTCAAATCCATAATTACAAAACATCGATATGAAAAACAGTACAGAATGGGTCACATAACCAGAGACCAAACAAAACGTTACTCGTCAATCCTAACCAGCCTGATAAGAAGGGCAAAAAAATTGTATTATGAGAACAGATTATCCAACTTACGAGGTGATATAAAAAAGACCTGGAAAACCCTATCAGAAATTCTAGGAACAAAAAAGATATCACGAAATAGTGAAATAAAATTAGCAAAATCAGATGAACCCCAACTCCCACCAACAGAAACAGCAAACAGACTCAATGATTTCTTCTCCACTATAGGACAAAACTTTGCCAATAAAATCCCAAGCTCAGATACCCCACCAAATGACTACCTCACCGGCAACTACCCGAACACATTGTTCCTAGCTCCGACTAACCCATACAAAGTCTCCCTTATTATCAACGCACTAAAAAGCAAGGCAGAAGATTTAAATACCTTACCACCCATTATATACAAAAAAGCGTCACAAGTACTATCACCAATCATTGCAACACTCTTTAACAAATCCAATAAATCCTCCACCTTCCCTACAGTTCTCAAAATAGCAAGGGTCACCCCGATCCATAAAGGAGGAGACCAAACAGAGTTGAATAACTATAGGCCAATGTCCAACTTACACCCTCTCTCAAAAATCTTCGAAAAATTAATTCATAAACAAATCCACTCCTACCTCATCTCCCAAAACATTCTCAACCCCTGCCAATTTGGATTCAGGCCTAATAAAAATACTAATGATGCTATTATACACATGCTAGAACATATATACACTGCAATAGAGAAAAAAGAAGTCCCACTGGGGATCTTCATTGACTTACGTAAAGCTTTTGATACAGTTGACCATGACTTGCTCCACGTAAAATTGTCACACTATGGTATAAGAGGGCACTCCCTCAACTACCTCAAGTCTTACCTCAGCAACAGAAGCCAATATGTGTACGCAAATGGGGCAAACTCTTCCGCACAACCAATTACAGTTGGTGTCCCACAGGGAAGTGTCCTTGGCCCTCTTCTCTTTCTCCTATACATAAATGACCTACCAAATGCTTCACAATTACTCAAACCCACACTATTTGCAGATGACACTACATACGTCTTCTCTCACCCGAGCCCAGTCACGCTAGCCAATACTGTAAATACTGAATTACAGTAAATATCTACCTGGATGAGGACTAACAAACTTACACTAAACATTGACAAAACCTACTTCATTCAGTTTGGTAACAGAGCTACAGATGTGTCTCTTAACATAATGATAAATGGATCATCTATCACAAAACTCACAGAGGGAAAATTCTTAGGAATTCACCTTGATAATAGACTCAAATTTCATACACATATACAACAAATTTCTAAGAAAATTTCCAAGACCGTAGGCCTACTATGGAAGATACGATACTATGTTCCACAGTCAGCCCTCCTGGACCTATATCACTCTCTTATTTACCCCTATTTTACCTATGGAATTTGTGCATGGGGCTCAACAACAATTAACCATCTCAGACCATTAATTACCCAACAAAAGGCTGCAGTCAGAATGATAACAAATTCTCACTACAGGCAGCACACTCCACCAATATTCAAAACACTCAACCTACTCACCATACAAAACATCCATACTTATTACTGCACCTATTACATACATAGAACACTTAACTCTGATATTAACCCTCCCCTCAAACATCTCCTTACCAACCTCAACAGAACACATGATCATAACACAAGACACAGATCACTCTTTGATGTTCCTCGTGTCCATCTCACGCTATACAAAAACTTAATGCACATAAAAGACCCTAAAATCTGGAATTCATTACCTGTAAATATAAAAGAAACACTGTCTGTTTATAAATTCAAGTCTCTTCTCAAAGATCACTTACTCACCCAAAACCAAATAAATACTGAATAACTGAACCTTATAAATTGTATATCTTAAATGTTTCTCACAATTATATCACATAAATATTAAACCTAAAACTCAATCTAACTTTATTATTTTTTAAATACACTACCTAACAGAATACTCCATTTTACTGAATGTACAGCAATGCATGCAACCATATGACCTGTCTTTGTAATACTCATTTGTGTTTTATTGTTATCTGTTTAAAATAATGTTTTATCACTGATTACATCATTGCTTAGTTAATTTTAAGCCTGCCCGTAATGCTATGCATACAAGTGGCTTTGGCATGCTGCTCTTTGTTACAAAAAATGCGATTCTAAAAGCTTAGAGATCTCCAGTGAATACTAGAAAGGACTGCCCTTCTAGCATCCAGCCTGTTACTGGGTTTTCGTAACAATTAGTCAGCATCCTGGTCTAATTATCCATTAGAATTCAGTATGATTCAATAGTGCTTCAGGATTACAACTGATAGGCTACTAACTAGAGAAAATAAAATTTAATAAATTTATTGAGTATCGTCTAGAGGTATATTATCAAAGTAAATTAAATTAATATTAATCAAAATAATAATAATCACTTCTCTCGTATACAATAGTATTGTGATGAAAGCACATATCACATTTATAATTCTTAAGTACCGTCTGGTACATTAACATTTAATAAGATGTTACAAATATGTACAAGTAAGTTTGTGTGTATGTGTGTAAGTGCTCTAAGTAGTTCGCTATGTCTCAAGACTCGACTAGACTTAAATAAGTGACTGACAAAGTCCTCAAATAAACTAACTTCTTGACCAACTGGCAGTCAGAACAGTCTGCTTGAACAATAAAAAGAATGCTAAGCCCAATAGCAATATAACAAGCAACTGCGACACAGAATCAGGAACAAGGAGATAATATAACGACACTAAGTAGGGACCATCAGCAGATCCTCCACAAAAGTCACAAAACTCCCATACTACTGAAACTAAGTTCAGCATAAGAAAATCCCCGACTGTGATAATACACAGATACCAGTACAAGTTAGGTCAGAAGCTACAGCTCAGGACCTGAGTTGTTTAGAGTGTCTATGCGACACACAACCTCAGTACAATGTCGAAAATCACTAAGTCTATACAATGTTCTGTGAACAGAGTTCTACAGAACTAACAAGAATAATGAGACAGACAATCTGTCCAACCACCAAGAGAGTCTAGACCAGACTGAATACTTCAGGCGAGGTGAGGACACCCCCCCCTCAATCACGTGATAGCTCTGTGGACAGCTGCAGCTCAGAAACAGAAGCCGGCAGTCTAACGAGCAAAGAGCGATAATTACAGTAGTTAGACAATCAAGACTTGAACTGAGCACATAATATGTTACATCCTACCTAACCAAAGTAAGCTAAGTCAAATAACAATATAAAGCAATACATTTACGATTTAGCTATTATCGCAAATACAAGCAATATAAAATTATATGAAAAGGTAATAATTATATATATATACATATTAATCATTGCAACCCATTCAGGGGTTGCAACACTCTTACCTGTATTTTTTTGTACCTCTGTATGTATGTTCAAATTACTAAATAAATAAATAAATAAATTATGTGTAGAGAACCTAGGATAACCCAGAAAAGTCAACATGGCTTATTTCTAGTACAGTAGACCCTCGACCAGCGATATTAATCCGTTCCTGAGAGCTCATCATTAGTCGAAATTATCGCTAGTCAAGTTAATTTTCCCCATAAGAAATAATGGAAATCAAATTAATCCGTTCCTGACACCCCAAAGTATTGAAAAAAAAAATTTTTACCACATGAAATATTAATTTTAATACACACAAACTGAAGAAGACATGCACAGTTACATGACACTTACCTTTATTGAAGATCTGGTGATGATTGATGGGATGGGAGGAGGGGAGAGTGTGGATGGTGTTAGTGTTTAGAAGGGGAATCCCCTTCCATTAGGACTTGAGGTGTCAAGTCCTTTTCCAGGGTTACTTCCCTTCTTCTTTTAATGCCACTGGGACCAGCTTGAGAGTCACTGGACCTCTGTCACACAACATATCTGTCCATAGAGGCCTGTACCTCCCGTTCCTTTATGACATTCCTAAAGTGTTTCACAACATTGTCAGTGTAATAGTCACCAGCACGGCTTGCAATAGCTGTGTGAGGGTGATTTTCATCCATAAAGGTTTGCACTTCAACCCACATTGCACACATTTCCTTAATCTCTTTCTTCATATCCATAGTAATTCTCACCCTTTTTGCTGTAGGGTTGGCACTAGAAGCTTTCTTGGGGCCCATGGTGACTTATTTTGCAGGTGCAATCACTAAAAATGCTGTGATAATATGAAATGTTCCGATTGTATGTTTGGATGGGACCGCAGTGGCTGGCTGGCTTGTAAACACTGGCACCCACGGGACAAGTGAGGTACGCTCAGGCCACAAGTAGACATGTCTCAAACGGAACGAATCATGTTCGTCGAGTTTTTTAGCGCTAGTCAAGGCAAAATTTTTGAGTTAAAATGTATCGCTAGTTGGATTTAACATTATACGATGCCATCGTTGGTCGAGGGTCCACTGTACCTGGCTTGGGTTAGCCATATATGATTTTTGGTAAATATTCGATTCCCAGCCAGGGTAGAAACAGGCGTGTTTTTTTACACCTGTTGTCTATGTTTACCCATCAGTAAATGGGTACCTGGGTGTTAGCCAACTAGTGTGGGTGTTATCCTGGGACTCTGGCCTAATTTTCTTGAAATACTCTGCATAACAAGTGGCTTTCTATACAGTAGTATGTCACTGATGTCAGCTAGGCCTGTATACCTTGTACATGTACGTGTAGTAAATAAAGATATTATTATTATTATTATTATTATTATTATTATTATTATTATTATATTATTATTATTATTTTCTCGATTGTTTGTTGGGTTATCTTACTGAAACTTGGGCAATGTATGATGGAAAGATACTTCTTAACGTACACCAAAAATGAAAGAAATCAGACAATAAATAGCAGAGTTCACTTCTCAGCCATTAGCGGCCGCTTAGCGGTATACAGTATTTTTGTATGGTTGTTATGATTATATTCTCGTTTTTTCGGTCTCATTTGATAGAATGAAAGATATATTACAGAAATAAATATGATTTTGATTGCTTTCATGACAAAAAGTACCTTGAAATTGAGCTCACAGTAGCTGAAATGTTCTATTCTTTAGCGAAGCTCAAGAGCAAACATATGACGTCACCGTCCAATACCTGTCTGCCTGCCAGTCCAAATTCCAGTGCGGAGTCAAGAATGGGCTGACATTATTTATACAATTATTACAATAATGCAGCAGTCTGCATAACAGTAAATCTTCTATTTTTTTGTGAATAAAAATTCCAAATGGTAAGCCAGAGTAATATAAGAGGGGCCAGGAGCTGTGACTAATTAACAGAGAAAATGTTATTTTAGTGCCAGGAATGTCTGTACTGTTTATTCTGGATCCAGGGCCGGATTAAGAAGTCTCCGGGCCCTAGGCTATTCAGATTGGCGAAGCCCCTTTGAGTTACGGGTAAGCGAAGCGACCCCTTCCAGCTTGGGGGTGTCGATGTGAGCCTGTTTAAGGTCTAATTAAATACATTCTGGCTATTTACATTAAATTTAATAGGGAAAGTACATCAAGACCACCAAAACCATTTACCAACAGCCATTATAACTATCTTGTTAAATCATGCATTTTAAAGAGAATAAACTCAAGACAGCATAGTATTACTAGATTAGGCTATTAAAGTAGTGACATCATGTACCTATTATATTCAGCATAACCACTACTGCACTATTATTCCCTTTATAAATCACTGACCATTATTGTTATTGTGGCATGCAAAGAGTACGTAACCTTTATTCGGCGCATGGACACACCCTCATTTACAGGCTATCTCCCCCAACCAGCGAACCAGGTTGCTAAGAGTTGATGATGGGGCCCCATCGTTCAACTAGTGACCAGGTTCTAGCCAATAAGAAGGTGGGATTGACAATCGCAGAGGTTATGTGGATACCGCTCTCCTGTCTGCCCTTGTCATTCCCACTCTAGAGCTGGTTGAAGCACGGTCTGCTATCTTGTGGCTTCTATTTCTGCCTTGCTTACCGTGGAGTGCACTATATTTATCACTGTACATAGTGTACATATTGCTGTTATAATTGGTGAAGGATAATATAAGTCTAAACTTTTTCTACTGTGTTTATTTGCTCCCATTACACCTGGGATAACAGGCCATTTGAAATCCTAGGTTGTAATATGGGTAGCCTGTCCGAGAGCTGGACTTAGAGAAACGGTTGAGCTTAGGGTGAAGCTTGTAGCAGGAACATTGTGTAGCTTGCTGTTTCGCTTCGCTTTACAAATTTTGCGTGTCAGTTGCTTATGATCAGCCTTGCTATTGTGTGATCGTTCAACAGCTCGCTACTAGCTTGTTCAGTGTGCTCGCTTCGCTACGGTCAATCTTGTGTGCAGTCGGCTTTGCTTGTATGCGTATTCTGCAATCGTACTGTGCATAGCTAAGCGTGTTCTGCAAATTAACGTGTTACGTTGGGGTATTCGTACTGTGCATAGCGAATAACTTATGCCACCTAGACGAGTCAGACGCCTGGTGTCGGCATATACTTTGCATAACCTACCTAAATTGTCTCTACAGCGTTGTTGGCAAATTGCTCGTTCCATTGGCATTCCCTATAAACGCACTCTTACAGCTGCGCAACTGCGTTCACTTATTGCTGACATACTTATTGAAGAAGAGATGGCACATCAAACTCCTCCCTCTACGGGAGCTAGGGCAAAAACTACTATGTTCTCGCAGGAGGAAGATGATATACCTACGGAGCAAAATGGTCAGTATAGTGCAGCTGGGTTGTCTCAGGGTGAATCAGCGTCGTTGGCACTTGAGCTGGCAAAAATCAATCTTGAGCAAACTAGGGAACAGAGAGCATTCGCAAGGGAAGAATTTGATAGGGAAAGAGAAAGGAGGCAGTTTTCGCATTCTGTAAACGATTTCAGTTTACAAAAAGCAGTACAGCTTGTTCCCCGCTTCAATGAGGCCGAACCAGAGCAATTTTTCGAAAGCTTCGAAAATCAGGCTCGAGCCTTGAGGTGGCCGGAACAGCACTGGGCAGCGTTGGTTCATACAGCATTATTGGGTAAGGCACAGGAATTTACGTCGGTATTAACTGACGCTGAATTCTCTGATTATCAAGTAGTGAAGACCACAGTGTTGGGAGCATATACATGTATCCCAGCTAAATATCGTAAGACCTTCAAATTGAACAGGCTACAGCTTGGTCAATCCCTGGTGGACTTTGTGAGACAGCAAACCAAAGCTTTTACCAGCTGGTATAAAGCGAGTGGTGTCTCTAACTTTGAGGAGCTGGTGCAGCTTATTCTGATTGATAACCTGCTGGAGTCTGTGGGACCAGAGGTTCGTGTCTTTCTGCAGGATCGTGACTTAACCACTGCATTGGAGGCGGCCAGGTTGGCTGATACCTTCGAAACGAACCGCTCCTTGTCCGAGCGGTCCTGTCTCTCTTTTCAACAGTCTGGCGTGAGCAGAGATCGACAACATTGGAGAATGAAGTGCCAGCAGGAGGGAGAGCGTCTACGTCATCCAAATAAGTCACCTGGTGAGCCACGCTTCTCAACATATGGTCCCCCTGCGGAGAGGCAAACTACTTATGGAGCATCTCGACAACAATATCCAGAGAGGCACCAGCCAGAACGACACCACTTGCAACGTCATCAGGGAGTAAAGGGCAAGCCTGTCGTCTGCTTCAGATGCAATAAAGTAGGTCACATCAGTTCCAACTGCCCTCAAAAACCTCAACCCATCGGGAAAATCTCTAATATCCCTAGTAACATGTCCCCTAGAGAAGTAGAAAAAGGTATGGCCCCTTATTATTGCGAAAGTCTTATTTCCCTTCAGGAAAACTCAGAACCAACTAAAGTAAATACCTTTAGAGATACTGGAGCATATTGCTCACTTGTCAGAGAAGGAATATTACCCCTTTCAGAGAATACTTCCTTGAATTCCTCAGTTTTATTGGAAGCTTACGGAGGAGCTATATATTCAGTTCCTTTGCATAAAATTTATGTACAGTGCAAATATTACACTGGGTACTTGACTGTAGGTATCTCAAAAGGATTTCCCATGAAAAATGCCATGTTATTACTGGGTAATAACATTACTACTGTTACTTCGTGTCCTGAACCTATAATGATTAATGCTTCTCCAGTGTTGGCCATAACTCGGGCAACATCCCAAGGGTTGTCTGGGGAGAATGTTGACCTATCCTTGGACGACTCCGATCTCGGAATAGCCACGTTGTTTTATGAGACACACCGGCCGGAGTCTCGTAAATCAAGTGAACAGACCCCGATCAAGCCTTCCTATTCCCAGGTTGCAGGATTCCCAGATGTCTCTGTTTCCATGCCCGAGGGACTGTCCTTCCGGGAGGAACAACGAAAGGACCCTTCTTTAAAATTCGCTTTTGAGGCAGCCATGGGTAAATCCTCTTTGGGTCATCCAGTCAAGTATGAAGTTAAAAATGATTATTTGGTATGCACTGAGACTGGTAAGGAGATAGAGGGCCGGCAATTATACGACAGGTTAGTGGTTCCAACCAAGTATAGACCTCAGATATTAAATATAGCTCATAATACGTCATTAGGAGGTCACTTAGGAATTACAAAAACCTTGTATAGAATCACAAAAGAATTTTATTGGCCAAAATTAAAGAAAGATGTGAAGAATCATATTAGGTGTTGCCGAGAATGTCAGCAAGTTGGGAAACCTGGACATTCCATTAAACCTGCACCTCTCCAACCCATACCTGCTGATGGAGAACCTTTTGCAGATTTAATTATAGATTGTGTAGGTCCACTACCTAAGTCAAAGTCTGGAAATCAGTATTTATTTACAATTATGGATAAAGTAACCAGATATCCTGAAGCAATCCCTATGCGTAGTATCAATACTAAAGCTATTCTCAAAGCTTTAACAAAATTCATTTCTTGTTTTGGCATTCCTAAAACTATACAAAGTGATCAAGGTACTAACTTCACTGCCAAAGCATTTAGGGAAGTATTAACTAGGTTAGGGATAATTCACAACTTATCCACTGCCTATCACCCTCAGTCCCAAGGCGCCTTGGAAAGATTCCACCAAACATTAAAAACAATGATGAGAAGTTTTTGCATGCACTTTCCGACAGATTGGGATGAATCTCTACCGTTGTTGCTATTCTCAGTACGAGAGACGGTGCAAGAGTCTACAGGGTATAGTCCGTTTGAGCTGATCTTTGGGCACAATGTACGAGGTCCTCTTCGGGTGCTCAAAGAAGGATGGATGGGAGAAGACGTAAGCTCAGCACTCTACAACCCGTCTTCAAGGTTGCAGGTGGCACGTGAGTTAGCCACGGCTAACCTAAAGATAGCTCAAAGTAAGATGAAACAGAGGTATGACAAAAGTGCACAATTCCGCTCCTTCCATCCAGGAGACAAGGTGTTGGTGCAGGAACCTATACCTGGCCACACCTTGAAAGCTAGATTTACGGGACCTATGCAGATAGTAAGTAGATTATCTGATTTAAATTATGTGGTAGCTCCCATTGGTAAGACCTCAAAAACAAAAACTTACCACATTAATCAAATCAAGGCCTTTCATACACCAGATAAAGTCCCAGTAATGACTCTGTCCTCTACCTCTGAGGACGACTCTGACTCTTTGCACTCTATCTCTGAAATTAATACTAAACTTTCCAATTCTGTCCTCCTCAAGGATCCTAGCCCTTTAATGGATGGATTATCTGAAATACAAGCAACCAATTTAACTGAGCTTCTACAGTCATATCCTAATATTTTTTCGGATGTGCCGAAAAAATGTACGTTAGGTTACCATGATGTAGATGTGGGAAAATCTAAACCAATTAAACTCTCCCCCTACAGAGCTAATCCTGAAAAGCAAAGGCTACTTCAGCAGGAAGTAGACTTCTTGTTAGAACATGGTTTAGTGGAGGAGTCATCTAGTCCATGGGCTTCACCGTGCATCCTAGTAAAGAAGGCTGATGGAGGGTTTCGTATGTGCACAGACTACCGTAAAGTGAACGAGGTCACAATTACAGATGCTTACCCTCTTCCTCGTCTGGATGACGTAATTGACTTTGTGGGTAAGGCTATTTTTGTGTCCAAATTAGATCTCCTTAAAGGTTACTATCAGGTACCTTTGACAGATAAGGCGAAGGAAATCTCTGCCTTCGTAATTCCAGGAGGTCATTATCAGTATACAGTTACCCCCTTCGGAATGAAAAATTCCCCCTCTTCATTCCAGAAACTCATCCATCAGGCTATTAAAGGACTTGAAGGCACGGCAGCATACCTAGATGATATTGTTGTGGTGTCTGATACTTGGGATCAACACCTACTTAGACTTAAAGCTCTGTTTGAGACCTTTAAGAATTCCCAATTAACAGTTAATTTATCTAAATCTTCCTTTGGCCAGGCCACTATCACTTTTCTAGGCCATGAAGTAGGTAGTGGTAATGTTGCACCTAAACTTGCTAAAGTTCTTTCGATTAAAGATTATCCAGTTCCTCATGATAGGAAATCTCTTCAACGTTTCCTAGGCATGATAGGATTTTACAGAAGATTCTGTAAGAATTTCTCAGATATTGTAGCCCCTCTTACCTCTCTTACCAGTCATAAAGTTCCCTTTAATTGGACGTCAGATTGTAACACTGCTTTTAATAAAGCAAAAAGATTATTGTGCTCTGCACCCATTCTCCTGTCTCCAGACTTCTCCAAACCTTTTTCATTACAGGTTGATGCTTGTGAGTCTGGGGTTGGGGCGGTACTATTACAAATCGGGAACAAGGAGTTGCAGCCTGTAGCATACTTTTCAGCCAAGTTCCAGCCACATCAGAGAGCTTACTCTACCATTGAAAAAGAAGCCCTCACGCTGGTACTGGCTTTGGAACATTTCGATGTTTATGTGGGCCAGACATCGCAGGTGGTCACAGTCTACAGTGATCACAACCCGTTAGTCTATCTCCAAGCCATGAAGAATCACAACACAAGGCTTATGCGTTGGACGCTCAGGCTGCAGCCCTACAATTTCAAAATTCAGTACATTGCCGGCAAAGAAAATGTGTTGGCAGACTCTTTGTCAAGAGTCTAGTTAATATTTTATTTAGGTTAGGATGTATTTGTGGTAACCCCCCTTTCAAGCTCTTTTTTTTTATCCCCTGATGTGGGGGTTTTTTTTTAGTGAGGGGATACGGGCTACCGTCCGCTTGTATCTTGGACCTATGTTGGCCTATCTGACTGCTGTCTCACTCTGAGTTTAGGGTTTGGCTTTTGGTCACTAGGAAAGCTGAGCTCTATCTAAGAGTGGGATGGTGGAGAGGATAGGCGGTCCCATTATTTTGTGCCATGGCGGCACGGTTACCACTGGGAGGTGGCAGCCTAATCCTGAGCCTTCTCGGGGGTGGGGGTGTGGCATGCAAAGAGTACGTAACCTTTATTCGGCGCATGGACACACCCTCATTTACAGGCTATCTCCCCCAACCAGCGAACCAGGTTGCTAAGAGTTGATGATGGGGCCCCATCGTTCAACTAGTGACCAGGTTCTAGCCAATAAGAAGGTGGGATTGACAATCGCAGAGGTTATGTGGATACCGCTCTCCTGTCTGCCCTTGTCATTCCCACTCTAGAGCTGGTTGAAGCACGGTCTGCTATCTTGTGGCTTCTATTTCTGCCTTGCTTACCGTGGAGTGCACTATATTTATCACTGTACATAGTGTACATATTGCTGTTATAATTGGTGAAGGATAATATAAGTCTAAACTTTTTCTACTGTGTTTATTTGCTCCCATTACACCTGGGATAACAGGCCATTTGAAATCCTAGGTTGTAATAGTTATCATTGCATCATGCATAAGACTATCAAATCATATAAACTCAAGAAAGTAAAGAATTGTTTATATTCACAGGCACTTCTTAAATAAACTTTTTTCTGGATTTCATATTGGCAAAATCATCAATTATATTCTGAAAATCAATATTTCTTGTTAGATCAGACTCAATGGTCAACAAGGCTAGGTTACACAATTTGTCTTGGCTCATTGTTGAACGGAGCTGGTTTTTCACTCTTTTCAAAACAGAAAATGAACGTTCTCCTTCACAGTTAGTAGCTGGAAGTGTTAGGTAAAGGCGATACACTATGTCAACATTAGGGAAGGTTTCTGAGATACCTGCATTTCTTAAATGTTTCAAAGCAGCTGAGGGCGCACATTTTTCAGGTGGAGCTTTAATCTGATTCATATACCCAGAAAAATGAACTATTTCTTCAACAAATGTGTCCTGAACATCTGCTGAAAGGTGTTGTTGCAACTTTAATGCAGCTTCTCTCAATTCTGCATCTGGCATAGTAGTAATTTTGAACAGAAATCCAAACTTGTCATTGAGATTCTGGAGAAATGGTTTTTAATACTTGACGTGCTGTTGGAGTGTGAGCAAAGTAACATTTATGAAGGGATTCAGGGAAACCGGCATGCCGGACTTGAGTCCTGGAGATGGGAAGTACAGTGCCTGCACTCTGAAGGAGGGGTGTTAATGTTGCAGTTTAAAAACTGTAGTGTAAAGCACCCTTCTGGCAAGACAGTGATGGAGTGAATGATGGTGAAAGTTTTTCTTTTTCGGGCCACCCTGCCTTGGTGGGAATCGGCCAGTGTGATAATAAAAAAAAAAAAAAAAAAAAAATAATTCTTTTCTTTTCACCAATTCTGTAATCAGTGAATCCAGAATGACGAAGTATGTAGCTGTCTTACATTTCTGCCTTGGTAGCAACACAATTTCATTGTCTGGCTCTTCAAAATTGCGTTTCCTCTTCCTTGACCGCTGATGATCAGCCCGGTAACTGTAGTCTTTCACCAGCAGTTTAGCTTTCTCTTCAAACATTTCAAAAGCTTCATCATTGCGAAGTGAGCTTACAAATTCCACTAAACCTGCATAGAGGTTAGCACAAGTAGCCATTTCAATTTCAATTTTCTAAAGTGCCTTGTTCGTGGCATTTAACCATTCCAGTATACAGTCCCAAAGCACACAGAGTAAGGCCAATTCAAAATCTTCCAATTTTGATGCTAAGCTGGCTGCTTCGCTTCTTGTAGTTGCTGTCTGGTCTTCATCCTCTGCTATTTGGATCAAAGCAGAACGTATTTCAGCAAAGCTGTCTTTCAAAGCATGTGTTGCATCATGCTGCGCTGACCACCTTGTTGTTGATAATGATTTGATGACATCTCCATGAATGGTTGACTTGAGTATACTCCACCGATACGTTGAAGCAGAGAAAAAAATTAAAGAGTGCTTGTAAAAGTCCAAAAAATGAAACTGCAGCGACACAACACTCCGCAGCCCATGACCCAACAAGATTAAGAGAATGTGCTGAGCAGGGCACATATTCAGCAAGTGGGTTGATTTGCTTGATACGGGCTTGCAATCCATTATATTTACCCGACATGCTACTTGCATTGTCGTAGCTCTGGCCACGGCAATCCATAATAGAGAGATCATGTTCAAGCAGAGTATCCAGTACTACATTCATCATTGTTTCTCCATCATGGCCTGAAAGAGGAATGAATTTTATAAAGCGCTCTACAGGCTTACCACTGGAGTCGACAAAGCGAACAATGAATGTCAACTGATCTGTATGTGAAATATCTGGTGTTGAATCTACACTTATTGCAAAGTATTTTGCAGTTTTCACAGCTGCTATGATGTTATTGAGGACCTTCTTAGTCATCAGTTCAATAAATTCATTGCATATAGTAGATGACATGTAAGATACAGTGCCTCTTCCTGCATTTCCAAGGCGTGACACATGATTTGCTAAGAATGGATCGAATTGTGCTAACAGTTCTATGATCCCTAGGAAATTGCCATTGTTTTCCGAACCAAAAACCTCATTTTCTCCACGGAAAGCAAGTCCTCTTAGAGCTAAGAATTTTACAACAGCAACAACTCTTTCTAGAACTTTTCTCCAATAAATGCGCTCTTTTTCAGTTTGATTTTCCAAATGAGAATCCAATAAGCCTTTTTTCTGTGCACGAAACACACTGGTTAAAATGCAGCTCCTGTGAGTGGTGCTGTTTTCATGTTCCTCGAAACGCTTGGAATTTTTCCAGTCATTGAACCCCTGTGTGAAGGTATTTTCTTTGGTAGAAAATAGCTTGCATGCTGAACAGTACACTTTTCCTGAGCTTTCAGAGTATACCATCCATGATCTTTTCAGTTTCTGAATTTGCAAGCTTCCTATAAAACATAGATGACTTTAAACAACGACGACTTCCATCATCATAAATCCTTGCTGATTTCCTGAAGTCAATGTTCAGAGTTTGACTGAAGTTTTCTGCAATGAAAGCATTACGTAGAGAATTTGGGATTACATTTGGCCATGAGGCAGGATCTTTTAAGACAAATCCTGTGGATGAAATGTCCGTTGAGACATTGAGAGGAGACACAAAAGAAGTAGATGCTGGCTGAGAAATAATGGAGGGAGGGCTTCCTGTATGATCTGACGTATCTGCAGATTCAACTGTACTGGTAACATCAGAAACTGTTTTCGTGAGCATGTCTGTGATCTTTCTGCAGCTTCCTACATCTTTCTTTTTCTGTTCTTCTTGAATTTTCTTCTTTCTTTTCTGTGACCCACTCGCATAAGAACGTCCAACATCACGTTCACGAGATGCCATAATGAGGATGTATCACTGTCTGTAATCATGCAAATACAAATTTTTCATTATCAATTATTATTAATTTTTTAATTATTATTTTTGTTTTCTGTCAATTGGGGGAATATGGCCCTTGTAGCCCCCTTTCCTCTGGCTGCGCATCTAAAAATTCAAAACGTTACCAGAAAGGAGTCATATACAGAACTTTTACCATAGATTAGGTTAGTGATTTGGGCTACGAATATTTTACTAATTCATCCTCCTTGATCTCCAATTTACTTAAACAGAAATCATACCGAGTCCAAGAACAATGCACAATGGTATTTATATTACCATTTTAGAATTAGTAAAATGGTATAATTTTCTGTTTCACCCAACCAACGATTTTCGATGTGGCTATGTGTTTCTGTAGCAGGAGATGATTGAGGTTTGCATCACTTCTGTCGAACTGGAAAACTAAGCATTTGCGAGCGGAAGTATGTAAGACTCAATCAATTGAGATTCATATTGAAATGGCAGCACTTAAAGATGACAAGTGCTTTAAAATCGCACACACGGAAGTCAGTTTATGCTTAGGTTTTTCTTTATAGTGATTTACCAAAAATGGCTTTACTGGTCCATGCATCTACTGGTCAAGTGAACCCATTTGTGCACTCTTTAATATTTAGAGGCGTAAAACAAACATTTATCATTACAAACAATGTCTAAGAACAATACATCAAAGGAATTTGTCAGTACAAAGTCTAGATAACGTAACACATATAGGCAATTTAGAGAATCTCCCAGCATTAATACTCACATTTAAAAACACAGCTGTTCTGATGTGAACAAAAAGTGTTGTAATCCGGCACTGTCTGGATCCTATTTTGAAATTGGCATCTGTTGAAATTTGTGAAATCGACCAAATTGCCAATTTCTGACCACTTTACTGGGTAGTTGAAATAAGTGAATGGGCGGTTTCTTGTACTCAGTTGACAGACTAGAAGTAAATAAGTTTATTCAGGTATATACAAATACAGTTACATAGATTATCATACATAGCAGTGTATGTGTAGAGAACCTGGGACAACCCAAAAAATTCAATCAAAGTGACTTGTTTCCAGTACCTGGCTTGGGCTTCCCATATATGATTTTTGGTAAATATTTTTTTTTCTCGGTTGTTTGTTTGAAACTTGGGCAATGTATGATGGAAAGATGCTTCTTAACGTACAACAAAAATAAAAAAGACGGACGATAAATAAGGGAGTTCACTTCTCAGCCATTAGCCGCCTCTTTGCAGTATATTTTCGTATGGTTTTTATGATTGTATTCTCATTTTTTTGGACTCATTTGATGGAATGGAAGATATATTACAGAAATAGACATGATTTTGATTGCTTTTATGATGAAAAGTACCTTGAAATTGAGCTCGAGGAAGCGGAAATGTTCGATTTTTGCTGATGTTCAATGAACTTTGTGTAAGTCAAGTTGGTTAATTTTATTAAGTGTATTCTAACCTAACCACTGTGTAATCCAGCAAACTCAGTAATCCGGCACACTACAGGTCCCAATGATGCCGGATTTGTGATGGAGGACCTGTACTGACTCAGAAATTGTGCAGATGGTTGTAAATCCACAGCAGCAAGCCAGTGGAGGAGAAAGCAGTGATGAAAATGAGGAAGATAAAGCAGAAAGAGTCTCTATTGATAGGTTAATTAAGTGTATTCTAACCTAACCACTCTGTAATCCAACAAACTCACTAATAGCGTAATAGCGCACAAAATGCGTGCTAAAGGAATAACAGGAAAAGTCGGTCGATGGATCTATAATTTCCTCACTAACAGAACACAGAGAGTAGTCGTCAACAGAGTAAAGTCCGAGGCAGCTACGGTGAAAAGCTCTGTTCCGCAAGGCACAGTACTCGCTCCCATCTTGTTCCTCATCCTCATATCTGACATAGACAAGGATGTCAGCCACAGCACCGTGTCTTCCTTTGCAGATGACACCCGAATCTGCATGACAGTGTCTTCCATTGCAGACACTGCAAGGCTCCAGGCGGACATCAACCAAATCTTTCAGTGGGCTGCAGAAAACAATATGAAGTTCAACGATGAGAAATTTCAATTACTCATCAGATATGGTAAACACGAGGAAATTAAATCGTCATCAGAGTACAAAACAAATTCTGGCCACAAAATAGAGCGAAACACCAATGTCAAAGACCTGGGAGTGATCATGTCGGAGGATCTCACCTTCAAGGACCATAACATTGTATCAATTGCATCTGCTAGAAAAATGACAGGATGGATAATGAGAACCTTCAAAACTAGGGAGGCCAAGCCCATGATGACACTCTTCAGGTCACTTGTTCTATCTAGGCTGGAATATTGCTGCAGACTAACAGCACCTTTCAAGGCAGGTGAAATTGCTGACCTAGAAAATGTACAGAGAACCTTCACGGCGCGCATAACGGAGATAAAACACCTCAATTACTGGGAGCGCTTGAGGTTCCTAAACCTGTATTCCCTGGAATGCAGGCGGGAGAGATACATGATTATATACACCTGGAAAATCCTAGAGGGACTAGTACCGAACTTGCACACGAAAATCACTCACTACGAAAGCAAAAGACTTGGCAGACGATGCACCATCCCCCCAATGAAAAGCAGGGGTGTCACTAGCACGTTAAGAGACCATACAATAAGTGTCAGGGGCCCGAGACTGTTCAACTGCCTCCCAGCATACATATGGGGGATTACCAACAGACCCCTGGCAGTCTTCAAGCTGGCACTGGACAAGCACCTAAAGTTGGTTCCTGACCAGCCGGGCTGTGGCTCGTACGTTGGTTTGCGTGCAGCCAGCAGCAACAGCCTGGTTGATCAGGCTCTGATCCACCAGGAGGCCTGGTCACAGACCGGGCCGTGGGGGCGTTGACCCCCGGAACTCTCCCCAGGTAAACCCCAGGTAAACTACAGGTCCCAATGATGCCAGACTAGTGATAGCCAACATGACATAGTAACTACTTAAATCAAGACAAAACATGAATGGCTAACTTTTTAATAAATGTTTATTTTAACCCTTAAGGCTTAAACTGTCCAATTGTAGATCTACGTTCACCTGCGTGGCTCCCCGAATATTTTGAAAAATAAAAAAATCGTTTTTTGTTTTCAATTAAAGAGGGCTATTTTCTGTGTGGTATAAGAGAAAATTTTTTTTTTTTAGGACCAGTACTTACTGAGATATAAGATTGTGAAGTTGGCTCTGGATGCTCACCTGTCGGCAACATCCAGTCCTGCCGTTTGCAGAAGTGTTGCCGATTTACCTCTTTTTCTTGTGTTTATTTTAGTCTATATAATTTTTATGTTCTAATAATTAGAATTTGTAATAGTTCTTGTGATTTCCTAGTCAATCTTTGTTCTGACACTAATATTATGTACTGAAATAGTACTCAAATTGTAACAATCACACTGACAGGTGAACATTTTCACCTGCCCTGGTCATTTACTATTGTCTAGAAATATATACAAAGTACACCTACCATCCGACTTACGACCACTCGACTTACGACCGTGTTTTTTTATGCCAAATTTCTGGGAAATAAACAACTATTTGTGTTGTACACAGTGTTTATCCTAAACCTTACAGTATAAAATACAGTACTAACAACATAAAAAGTAAAGTAAAACATGAAATACCAAAATAAAACAATAAAATAAAGTAATTACAAAAATGTTTTGTTGATATTCAGTAGTAAAGTTCGACTTATGACCAGTTTCTCGGAACCGAACTCGGTCGTAAGTCGGATGGTAGGTGCATTTATAGGTCCCAGCAATGTTTTAGACATGCTGGAGTATGAACCTTCTTGACGAATAATGTTATGACAAGGGTCAGATAAGTGACATTTGATGAATGTGCATTGCTGGAGGGAACCTTGCCTTTATGTTTTTACTCTTGCACACAAACATGTCTCTGGAAGACCTGGAAAACCCTATCAGAAATTCTGGGAACAAAAAAGATATCACGAAATAGCGAAATAAAATTAGCAAAATCAGATGAACCCCAACTCCCACCAACAGAAACAGCAAACAGACTCAATGATTTCTTCTCCACTATAGGACAAAACCTTGCCAATAAAATCCCAAGCTCAGATACCCCACCAAATGACTACCTCACCGGCAACTACCCGAACACACTGTTCCTAGCTCCGACTAACCCATACGAAGTCTCCCTTATTATCAACGCACTAAAAAACAAGGCAGGAGATTTAAATACCTTACCACCCTTTATATACAAAAAAGTGTCACAAGTGCTATCACCAATCATTGCAACACTCTTTAAGAAATCCATTGAATCCTCCACCTTCCCTACAGTTCTCAAAATAGCAAGGGTCACCCCGATCCACAAAGGAGGAGACCAAACAGAGTTGAATAACTATAGGCCAATATCCAACTTACACCCTCTCTCAAAAATCTTCGAAAAAATAATTCATAAACAAATCCACTCCTACCTCATCTCCCAAAACATTCTCAACCCCTGCCAATTTGGATTCAGGCCTAATAAAAATACTAATGATGCTATTATACACATGCTAGAACATATATACACTGCAATAGAGAAAAAAGAAGTCCCACTGGGGATCTTCATTGACTTACGTAAAGCTTTTGATACAGTTGACCATGACTTGCTCCACGTAAAATTGTCACACTATGGTATAAGAGGGCACTCCCTCAACTACCTAAAGTCATACCTCAGCAACAGAAGCCAATATGTGTACGCAAATGGGGCAAACTCTTCTGCACAACCAATTACAGTTGGTGTCCCACAGGGAAGTGTCCTTGGCCCTCTTCTCTTTCTCCTATACATAAATGACCTACCAAATGCTTCTCAATTACTCAAACCCACACTATTTGCTGATGACACAACATACGTCTTCTCCCACCCGAGCCCAGTCACGCTAGCCAATACTGTAAATACCGAATTACAGAAAATATCTACCTGGATGAGTACTAACAAACTTACACTAAACATTGACAAAACCTACTTCATCCAGTTTGGTAACAGAGCTACAGATGTCCCTCTTAACATAATGATAAACGGATCACCTATCACAAAGCTAACAGAGGGAAAATTCTTAGGAATCCACCTTGATAATAGACTCAAATTTCATACACATATACAACAAATTTCTAAGAAAATTTCCAAGACTGTAGGCATACTATCGAAGATACGGTACTATGCTCCACAGTCAGCCCTCCTGGCCCTATATCACTCTCTTATTTACCCCTATCTCACCTATGGAATTTGTGCATGGGGCTCAACAACAAGTAACCATCTCAGACCACTAATTACCCAACAAAAGGCTGCAGTTAGAATGATAACAAATTCTCACTACAGGCAGCACACTCCACCAATATTCAATACACTCAACCTACTCACCATACAAAACATCCATACTTATTACTGCACCTATTACATACATAGAACACTTAACTCTGATATTAACCCTCCCCTCAAACATCTCCTTGCCAACCTCAACAGAACACATGACCATAACACAAGGCACAGATCACTCTTTGATGTTCCTCGTGTCCATCTCACGCTATGCAAAAACTCAATGTACATAAAAGGCCCTAAAATCTGGAATTCATTACCTGTAAATATAAAAGAAACACTACCTGTTTATAAATTCAAGTCTCTTCTCAAAGATCACTTACTCACCCAAAACCAAATAAATACTGAATAACTGAACCTTATAAATTGTATATCTTAAATGTTTCTCACAATTATATCACATAAATGTTAAACCTAAAACCCAATCTAACTTTATTATTTTTTAAATACACTACCTAACAGAATACTCCATTCTACTGAATGTACAACAATGCATACAACCATATGACCTGTCTTTGTAATACTCACTTGTGCTTTATAGTAATCAGTTTACATTAATGTTTTTCACTGATTTCATCATTGCTTAGTTAATCTTAAGTTAATTTTAAGCCAGCCCATAATGCTATGCATAGTATAAGTGGCTTTGGCATGCTGCTCTTATCTGTATTTTTTTTTGTACCTCTGTAAGTGATAATAAAAAAATAAAAAAAAAAAAAAATAAATAAATATGTCTGTCAGTCTGTCTATCTGTCTATCTGTACATCTATCTGTCTGTCTATCTGTACATCTATCTATCTGTCTGTCTAGCTCTGCTTATCTGTTGGTCAAGTTCTGCTTATCTGTCTTTCTGTCTGCCTGTGTGTCTGTCTTTCCATCTGCTTGTCTCTGTCTCAGGGAGCAGCTAGTAAACCTGTTGGTTTGTGGAGTACAGGCTGCTCCCTGATTGCTGAGCAAGTGACACTGCTATTACTTGCATCATGTTTATTTATTTCTTAGATCTACACTATAGCACTTGGCCTGGAATTTTTGGATTATCCTAAGTAATTTACATTATGTATAATAACTGCATTTATGAGTACATGTGAGAGATACAGACAGAGATATAGACAGTGATATAGACAGAGATATAGACAGGTAGAGATACAGACAGATAGACAAAGATATAGACAGAGATATAGACAGATACAGACAGACAGCCAAAGCCAGCCAGCTAGCCAGTCGAATACATAAGAACATAAGAAAGAAGGAACACTGCAGCAGGCCTACTTGCGCATGCAAGGGAGGTCCATGTCACCCCCAGCTTAGGCCAATGACCCACCTAGTCAGGTCACATCCACTGAAAGAAGGAGCACAACATCTGACCAGTAGCACAAGCTAGTCAGGTCCAACTCACACTCACCCACACCCACTCATGCATTTATCTAACCTATTTTTACTTTCCTCTTAAAATGTGAGTGTTAACATGACATAAGTGAATCACTGGTGTATGCCACACTATTTGCTCTAGCGGGGGCGTTGACCCCCGAAACTCTCTCCAGGTAGACAGTTACATAGAATTATCATACATAGCAGCATATGAGTAAAGTACCTTGGATAACCCAAAAAAGTCAGACAGAGTAACTCCCACAAGGTACTAAGTGGTCCCCGATTTTTTTTCATAGTGCGCACACTGAGTGCACAGACTCATTCTTTCATGTCTAGGTGACTCAGGCCTATCGCACCAAATTTGAAGGAATGAAAAATAAAATGTTGATCTACGTTCAGAGCCCACCGCACATGAACGTATATCTACACGTGGACAGTTTAAGGGTTAACTTAATACAGTGGACCCCCGCATAACGATTACCTCCGAATGCGACCAATTATGTAAGTGTATTTATGTAAGTGCGTTTGTACGTGTATGTTTGGGGGTCTGAAATGGACTAATCTACTTCACAATATTCCTTATGGGAATAAATTCGGTCAGTACTGGCACCTGAACATACTTCTGGAGTGAAAAAATATCGTTAACCGGGGGTCCACTGTACTAATATGAGGTAGTCAAGGTGGAGGATTTTAAGAATACAATAGACCATCATTTAACACGATAGTTATGTTCCTGAAAATGCCATATTAGGTAAAACTGTGTTAAATGAACTGAAGAACTTATGGTAAAAATAGGGTTATGTTCCTGAGCAGCCTCCCAAAATCCAAAACACTTTATTTTAGACCAACAGATCTTACAAAAATTAAAGGAGTATGTAATTGTAGTACATTGTCGTGATGTATTATGTTGTTTTTACTGCTTAAGACTACAAGCGCAACAAAAATAATATTTCTTACCTTAAATTGTGGGTGCTGGTGTTTGTTGACAATTGTGAAGAGAGTGGAGAGTTATGCTGTGACCCTACTGGGCTGAGGTGGATGGTAGAGGTTCTGGTACTGAAGTTGATGGGTATACAGTGGACCCCGGTTAACGATATTTTTTCACTCCAGAAGTATGTTCAGGTGCCAGTACTGACCGAATTTGTTCCCATAAGGAATATTATGAAGTAGATTAGTCCATTTCAGACCCCCAAACATACACGTACAAACGCACTTACATAAATACACTTACATAATTGGTCGCATTCGGAGGTAATCGTTATGCGGGGGTCCACTAGACTTGAATGTGCATAAACTCTGTAATGGATTTCTGTTCTATTTTACCCTGCAGTACATTATACAACTGATGGTAAGGCATCAGCTGCTCTGGACACTGTTTCAGTGTCCTTTATAGTGAAAATATCTAACTTTAAGTTATTCAGTAAGTCAGTCATGTCAGTAAGTCATTCAGTCAAGTCAGTAAGTCATTCAGTCAAGTCAGTAAGTTATTCAGTCAAGTCAGTAAGTTATTCAGTCAAGTCAGTAAGTTATTCAGTCAAGTCAGTAAGTCATTCAGTCAAGTCATTAAGTCAGTGTCAAGTCAGTCAGTCAAGTCAGTAAGTCATTCAGTCAAATCAATAAGTCAGTAAGCCAGTGTCAAGTCAGTCAGTCAAGTCAGTAAGTCATTCAGTCAAGTCAGTAAGTTATTCAGTCAAGTCAGTAAGTTAGTCAATCAAGTCAGTAAATCAGTCAGTAAAGTCAGTAAATCATTCAGTCAAGTCAGTAAGTCAGTGTCAAGTCAGTCAGTCAAGTCAGTGGGTCAGTCAAGTAAGTCAGTAAGTCAAGTCAATAAGTGCTTCAGTCAAATCAGTAAGTCGAGTCAGTAAATCAGTGTCAAGTCAGTCAAGTCAGTGAGTCAGTCAAGTCAGTAAGTCATTCAGTCAAGTCAGTAAGTTATTCAGTCAAGTCAGTAAGTTATCCAGTCAAGTCAGTAAGTCAGTCAATCAAGTCAGTAAATCAGTCAGTCAAGTCAGTCAGTCAAGTCAGTAAGATTTAAGATATGGTAATTAAAATATGTACGTAAAGAAACAGCGAGCTTCCTGAGTATCTGACCACGAACCAAACTGAAGGCTGGGAGTGTGGTGTGGGTGGCTAAGGGTGGCGGAGGATGGTGGTAGGTCTCCCCCATTGACTCAGTGGTGTAACCCACTGCTTGCCAACACGTGCTCAAAATTTTTTCCCCTCCCGCGAACCATGTTAAATTAATTTTATGACGTGTTACATAAAACTGTGTTGTCAGTAGTGCTATATCTGAATCGTGCCAAATAAACTTGTGTTAAATGATGGTCTACTGTAATAATCTTGAAGTTGCACATAATAAAAACAATATTACAATTAATAAGTAATATATTATGGACTGGCAAATGTTTAATAGACTAGAGGTCGTATAATATTTGGGAGCGTTGCTTCAAACTGATTACAAGTTGTTTTGGTTAGTACTGAGAGACGAGATGATTTTTAAGCAAAGTTCTAAATTTATAGGTAGTCAGGGGATCCTTTACCAGTTCAGGTAGTGAATTCCAGATCTTTGGGCCCTTTATGTTCCTTGCATTTTTGCATAGTGAGAGACTGACATGAGGGATGTCGAAGAGTGCATTTTGCCTTATATTGTGACTGTGCGTTCTGTTGTAGCTATCAAGAAGTGTAAGGGGAGGGTTTATATTGGAGTTTAGTGTTCTGTATACAGTGGAACCTTGGCTTATGAGTTTATTCTGTACAGTGACCTTGCTCATATCCCAATCTGCTCGTATGCTGAGTCAATTTTCCTCATTTAAATTAACTGAAATGCCATTAATCCATTCCAGTGGAATTCCTGCTCTAGGGAGGCAGGACAAAAATACTTCAATATGATGCTAATATCAACTCAACAGCTTATTTATCTATCACAATTCATCTAATATGACATAATAAACAATATAATTAACATAGTAACATGACATATACTCTAGAATGAATATAATAGGTGATAATATGGCGAGTGGTGGTGGCAGCGTCCATTCCCTCTCACGCTGACTATATCTTCCCATGCTTTTATTATAAGAGAAAACGGAGTGTTTATGAGGCTAACTTCATTAGTTTCATAAATAAGTTTCATTAGTAAGAACTATTGTATAAAAACATAATAAAGAATGCAAAGAAATAAAGTGGTTTTATAAAGTGTACTTATGCTGGTGGAGGTGGAGAGTGGAAGATAGGCTACTTGCTACTAGTTCCTACTGCTACCCCCTCACTTGTTAGTCTATTATTTCATGCTGCAATTCCGTGGACATCATCCTCTTTTCCTTCTCAGCACTGTCCTTTGCACTTTCTTAGGACTCATGGTAAGAACAAGAAATCTGGCAATAATAACACGAGAAATGCTTCCACAGAAACATAAACACATTGCACAGCCCAGCTGATGTGGCATTGGCTGTGCCACCTAGTGGCGATGTTCTGAAACTTGCTCATTATTATTATTATTATTATAATTATTATTATTATTAATTTAGGGAACTGAAGCATTGTGGCATACAAAGAGTATGTAACCTTTATTCGGCGCATGTACACACCCTCATTTACAGGCTGTCTCCCCCAACCAGCGAACCAGGTGACTGAGGGTTGGTGATGGGGCCCCGTCGTTCAACCAGTACCCAGGTTCCAGCCAATAAGATGGTTTTGGCATTCGCAGAGGTTATGTGGATAGCACTCTCCTGTCTGCCCTTGTCATTCCCAAGCACGGACTGCTCTCTAGTGGCTTCTATTCTGCCTTGCTTACCGTGGAGTGCACTAATACCTATTGCTGTACATAGTGTATATAGTGTACATACTTCTGTTCTATATTGGTGAAGGATAATATAAGTCAAAAGTTTTCTGCTGTGTTTATTTTGCTCCCTTTACACCCAGGATAACAGGCCATTTGGACTCATGGGTTGTAATATGGGTAGCCTGTCCAAGAGCTGGAGCTGGACTTAGAGAAAGGGTTGAGCCTAGGGTGAAGCTGGAAACAGGAACATTGTGTAGCTTGCTGTCTGGCATTGCATTTAGCTTTGCCAATGCTTTACAAACTTTGCGTGTCAGTTGCTTTGCTATGGTCAGCCTTGCTATTGTGTGATTGTTCAACAGCTCGCTACTAACCTGTTCGGTGTGAATATTTTGCAGTCAGCTTTGCTATTGCGTATCCACCTTGTAAGCGTATGCATATTCTGCAATCGTACTGTGCATAGCTAAGCGTGTTCTGAAAATAACGTGTTACGTTGGGGTATTCTGCAATTGTACTGTGCATAGCAAATAACTTATACATTGGGGTATGCCACCTAGATGAGTCAGACGTCTGGTGTTGGCATATACTTTGTTTAACCTACCTAAATTGTCCCTACAGCGTTGTTGGCAAATTGCTCGTTCCATTGGCATTGATTACGAACGCACTCTCACAGCTGCGCAACTGCGTTCACTGATCACTGACAAACTTCGAGAAGAGATGGCACATCAGACTCCTCCCTCTATGGGAGCTAGGAACAAAACTCCTATGTTCTCGCAGGAGGAAGATGATATATCAACGGAGCAAAATCGTCAGTCTAGTGCAGCAGGGTTGTCTCAAGGTGAATCAGCGGCATTGGCACTTGAGCTGGCAAAAATCAATCTTGAGCAGACTAGGGAACAGAGAGCATTTGCAAAAGAAGAATTTGATAGGGAAAAAGAAAGGAGGCAGTTTTTGCATTCTGTAAATGACTTTAGTTTACAGAAAGCAGTACAGCTTGTTCCCCGCTTCAATGAGGCCGAACCAGAAAAATTTTTTGAAGCTTTCGAAAATCAGGCTCGAGCCTTGATGTGGCCGGAACAGCATTGGGCATCATTGGTTCACACAGCATTGTTTGGTAAGGCACAGGAATTTACGTCAGTGTTAAATGACATTGATTTTTCCGATTATAAAGTAGTGAAGACCACAGTGTTGGGAGCATATACTTGTATCCCAGCTAAGTATTGGAAGCTTTTTAAGCTAGGCAGACGACAGCTTGGTCAATCCCTGGTTGATTTTGTGCGACAGCAGACCAAAGCTTTTACCAGCTGGTATAAAGCAAGTGGTGTTGATACCTTCGATGATCTTGTGCAGCTTATTCTGGTTGACAACCTGCTGGAGTTTGTGGGACCAGAGGTTAGAATCTTTCTGCAGCCCCGTGACTTAACCACTGCATTGGAGGAAGCCAGGTTGGCGGATACCTTTGAAACTAACTGCTCCTTGCCCGAGCGGTCCCGTCTCTCTTTTCAACAGCCTGGCATGAGCAGAGATCGTCAACCTTGGAGAATGAAATGCCAGCCGGAGGGAGAACGTCTATGTCAGCCAACTAAGTCACCTGGTGAGCCACGCTTCTCAACTTATGGTCTACCTGGTGAGAGACAACCTACTCAACATGGTGCATCTCGACAACAGTATCCAGAGAAACACCAGCCAGAGCGACACTAGTTGCAACGTCAGCAGGGAGTAAAGGGCAAGCCTGTCGTCTGCTTCCTCTGTAACAAAGTAGGTCACATCCGTCCCAACTGCCCCCACAAACCCCAACCCATTGGGAAAATCTCTAATATCCCTAGTAACATGTCCCTGAGAGAAGTAGAAAAAGGGATGGCCCCTTATTACTGTAAGAGTCTTATTTCCCTTCAGGAAAACTCCAAAACAACTGAAGTCAAAACCTTTAGAGATACTGGAGCATATTGCTCACTTATAAGAGAGGGAATATTACCCCTTTCAAAGAACACTTCCTTGAATTCCTCTGTTTTATTGGAAGCATTTGGAGGAGCTATATATTCTGTTCCTTTGAATAAAATTCATATACAGTGCAAATATTACACTGGGTACTTGACTGTGGGTGTATCCGAGGGATTCCCCATGAAGATGCCATGTTATTACTGGGTAATAACATTACCACTGCTAGTGTATGTCCTGAACCCATAATGATTAATTCTTCTCCGGTGGTGGCCATAACTCGGGCAACATCCCAAGGGTTGTCTGGCTAGAATGTTGACCTATCCTTGGACGACTCCGATCAAGAAATAGCCACATTGTTTTACGAGGAAAACTGGCCAGAGCCTCGTAGATCAAGTGAACAGACCCAGATCAAGCCTTCCTATTCCAGGGTTGCAGGATTGCCAGATATCTCTGTTTACATGCCTGAGGGACTGTTCTTCCAGCAGGAACAACGAAAGGACCATTCTTTAAATTTCGCTTTTCAGACAGCTATGGGTAAATCCTTTTCGGATCATCCGGTCAAGTATGAACTTAAAAATGACTATCTGATCTGCACTGAGACTGGTAAGGAGATAGAGGGCCGGCAATTGTCTGACAGGTTAGTAGTTCCAACAAAGTTTAGACCACAAATATTGAATATAGCTCATAATACTTCATTAGGAGGTCACTTAGGAATTACTAAAACCTTACATAGAATCACAAAAGAATTTTATTGGCCAAAATTAAAGCAGGATGTGAGGAATCATATCCGGTGTTGCCGAGAATGTCAGCAAGTAGGGAAACCTGGACATTCCATTAAACCTGCACCTCTCCTCCTATACTTGCTGATGGAGAACCTTTTGCAGATTTAATTATAGATTGTGTAGGTCCACTACCTAGGTCAAAGTCGGGAAATCAGTATTTATTTACCATTATGGATAGAGTAACTAGATACCCTGAAGCAATTCCCATGTGCAGTATTAATACTAAAGCTATTCTCAAAGCTTTAACAAGATTTATTTCTTGTTTTGGCATTCCTAAAACTTTGTAGATGAATGGTTCAGAGAACTGACATGTTGATAAATTAGACACATGTGCAACTCTTGGGTATCTTTATTGAGGAAACGTTTCGCCACACAGTGGCTTCATCAGTCTAATTTATCAACATGTCGGTTCTCTGAACCATTCATCTACAAACCTGTCAGACACTGCAACTTCTTGGGATCTTAATACTTGGGAATTCTTCGCTTGCCTAATTCTTGGGCACGACCTACTTCAACATTGAACAAATGTTACACGACCTATGACTGCTGCACCTCTCCTGCCAACGGTTTATAAGCTGCTTCTCAGCACGTATGCCGTATTCTATTCAAGATTGATGGACTGACCACATCGACTCAAGGTTGAGGGACTGATTACCTCATTCTCCTCCTGTTCTTCAAGATTCTCCTTTGTATGGACTGATGAAGCCACTGTGTGGCGAAACATTTCCTCAATAAAGATACCCAAGAGTTGCACATGTGTCTAATTTATTATTCCTAAAACTATTCAAAGTGATCAAGGTACTAACTTCACTGCCAAAGCATTTAGGGAAGTATTAACTAGGTTAGGGATAATCCACAACTTATCCACTGCCTATCATCATCAGTCCCAAGGCGCCTTGGAAAGATTCCATCAGACGTTAAAAACTATGATGAGAACTTTTTGCATGCACCTTCCTACAGACTGGGATGAATCACTACCTTTGTTGCTGTTCTCAGTACGAGAGACGGTGCAAGAGTCTACCGGGTATAGTCCGTTTGAGCTGATCTTTGGGCACAATGTACGAGGTCCTCTTCGGGTGCTCAAAGAAGGATGGATGGGAGAAGATGTTAGCTCAGCACTCTACAACCCGTCTTCAAGGTTGCAGGTGGCACGTCAGTTAGCCAAGGCTAACCTAAATGCAGCTCAAAATAAGATGAAACAGAGGTATGACACAAATGCACAATTCCGCTCCTTCCATCCAGGAGACAAGATGTTGGTGCAGGAACCTATACCTGGCCACACCTTGAAAGCTAGATTTACGGGACCTATGCAAATTGTAAGTAAATTATCTGATGTAAATTATGTGGTAGCTCCCCTTGATAAGACCTCAAAAACTAAAACTTATCACATTAATCAATTAAAATCTTTTCATACACCAGATAAAGTCCCAGTAATGACTCTGTCCTCTTCCTCTGAGGATGACTCTGACTCTCTGCACTCTATTTCTGAAATTAATGTTAAATTTCCAAACTCTGTCCTCCTCAAGGACCCCTAGCCTTTTAATGGTGGGGCTGTCTGAAACTCAAGCAACAAGTTTAACTGCGCTTCTGCAGTCATACTCTGACATTTTTTCGGATGTGCCGAAAAAATGTACGTTAGGTTATAATGACGTAGATGTGGGAAACTCTAAACCTAATAAACTCTCCCCCTACAGAGCTAATCCTGAAAAGCAGAGACTACTTCAGCAGGAAGTAGAATTTCTGTTAGAGCATGGGTTAGTGGAGGAGTCATCTAGTCCATGGGCTTCACCGTGCATCCTTGTTGTACAGACTACTGTAAGGTGAATGAGGTCACAATCGCAGATGCTTACCCTCTTCCTCGTCTGGATGACGTAATCGACTTTGTGGGCAAGGCTACTTTTGTATCCAAGTTAGATCTCCTTAAAGGTTACTATCAGGTACCTTTGATGGATAAGGCAAAGGAAATCTCTGCCTTTGTAATTCCAGTTACCCTCTTCGGAATGAAAAACTCCCCCTCATTCCAGAAACTTATCCATCAGGCTATTAAAGGACTTGAAGGCACGGCAGCATACCTGGATGATATTGTTGTGGTGTCTGATACTTGGGATAAACACCTACTTAGACTTAAGGCTCTTTTTGAGACCTTTCAGAGTTCCCATTTAACTGTTAATTTATCTAAGTCTTCCTTTGGCCAGGCCACTGTCACTTTTCTAGGCTATGAAGTAGGTAGTGGTAAAGTTGCTCCTAAACTTGCTAAAGTTCTTGCTATTAAAGATTATCCAGTTCCTCATGATAAGAAATCTCTTCAACGTTTCCTAGGCATGATAGGATTTTACAGAAGATTCTGTAAGAATTTCTCAGATATTGTAGCCCCTCTTACCTCTCTTACCAGTCACAAAGTTCCCTTTAATTGGACTTCAGTTGCTCAGGATGCTTTTGACAAAGCAAAAAGATTATTGTGTACTGCACCCATTCTTTTGTCTCCAGACTTCTCCAAACCTTTCTCATTACAGGTTGATGCTTGTGAGTCTGGGGTTGGGGCAGTACTGTTGCAAAATGGGGCCAAGGAGTTGCAGCCTGTAGCCTTCTTCTCAGCCAAGTTCCAGCCGCATCAGAGGACTTACTCTACCATTGAAAAAGAAGCCCTCGCGCTGGTACTGGCTTTGGAGCACTTTGATGTATACGTGGGACAAACTTCGCAGGTGGTCACTGTCTACAGTGATCACAATCCTCTAGTATATCTCCAAACCATGAAGAACCACAATACGAGGCTCATGAGATGGACGCTACGACTGCAACCCTATTTTCTGAGAATTGTACATATTGCCAGCAAAGAAAATATGTTGGCAGACTCTTTATCTAGAGTCTAACAATATTATTTATAATAATTATATATTAGGCTAGGATGTGTTAGGTTACTTGTGGTAACCCCTTCCAAGCTCTTTTTTTTTTTTTATCCCCTGGTGTGGGGTTTTTTTTTAGTGAGGGGATGCGGGCTACCGTCCGCCCATGTCTTGGACCTAAGCTAGCCTGACTGTCTGCTGTCTCGCTCTGAGTTTAGGGTTTGGCTTTTTGTCATGTGAAAAGCTGAGCTCTATCTAAGAGTTGGATGGTTGAGAGGAAAGGCGGTCCCATTATTTTGTGCCATGGCGGCATGGTTACCACTGGGAGGTGGCAGCCTCATCCTGAGCCTTCTCAGGGTGGGGGTGTGGCATGCAAAGAGTACGTAACCTTTATTCGGCGCATGTACACACCCTCATTTACAGGCTATCTCCCCCAACCAGCGAACCAGGTGACTGAGGGTTGACGATGGGGCCCCGTTGCTCAACCAGTACCCAGGTTCCAGCCAATGAGAAGATGGTTTTGGCAATTGCAGAGGTTATGTGGGTAGCACTCTCCTGTCTGCCCTTGTCATTCCCATTCTAGAGCTGGTTGAAGCACGGTCTGCTCTCTAGTGGCTTCTATTCTGCCTTGCTTACCGTGGAGTGCACTAATACCTATTGCTGTACATAGTGTATATAGTGTACATACTTCTGTTCTAATTTGGTGAAGGATAATATAAGTCAAAAGTTTTCTGCTGCATTTATTTTGCTCCCTTTACACCCAGGATAACAGGCCATTTGGACTCCTGGGTTGTAATAAGCATAGATCCAATTCCCTAGATCAAGAGCCTCTCACCAGCATGAAGGAACCTCCCTTGAGGGGAAAGCTCGCATCTTGAATTTTTGCTCGTATCCAGAAACAAAAAATTGATTGAGCAACTGCTCGTATCCTGAAAAACTGTATGGTGGGGCACTCATAAGCTGAGGTTCCACTGTATACTGTATGCACAATAATATAAATGTTGTGGATCCAGCAACTCTTTCATAAGCTCAGGTCAAAAATCAACCCATTCAGTCCATATATATTAAACTTTAATAATTTTTATAATATATTATAGGTCCATTTTATGTGAGCATGGGAGGAGTGTGTGGGTATTGAAGGGGGGCATTGTAGCAACCTAGTCTCCCAAAAAATCCCACTTGGCTCTGAGGTACAACTAACATCAGTAAGTGCAAGGTTCATAGTCCTACCTGCCCCAAATTATGTGTATACAGACTTTCCTCACTTAACGACTTGCCTGTTTAACGACTGCCCAGTTTTACGACCAGCTGTCCAACCAGTGTACTGTGTGTATATTTTACTTTTTTATTGTGTTTATTGCCTAGTTCTATTTTTAATGCAGCCTCTCCTCACTTAGCAATGTACTTGTTTACCAATGACTTGGACTTAAAATAGGCTCTCTAACCAATATACATACCTAAATAATACATATTAGAGCTGATTTCCTCTATTCTGTTTATTACAACATACAGTACTGAATAAACACTTAAGAATATATTAACAATGTTATAAATAGTGCAAAGGTGACAAAAAATACCAAAGACAGTTGACACAAACCCACTACCAATGTAGTATGCTCCTCACTTAGCTGCAAATTTGTTTACCAATGTGGTCTTAGGAATGGAACTCCATTGTTAAGTGAGGGGAGGCTGTGTACTAAAAATATTACAAAGGGTGCATAAGTGAGATTAAAACAATATTGACGGTTGACACAAACGATCTACCAGTACAGTATGCTTGAAATATCAGTAAAGGGCAGCTCCTCACTTAACGACCAATTTCCTTACTGACCAACTCTTGGGAACAGAATTTAGTTGTTAAGTGGGGACAACCTGTATAATAGTACATCTTGCACTTCATACACATAATTTCTCATATTATCATTTTTAATTTTTAATGATTTGGAGATCTTAAAAGAGTTTGTTTGCCATTTTTGGGATCCAAGGAACATAACCTTGTGTTCTCAATAATGTCTTCAGTTTGGGTCCTAGGAACCCAACCCAGTTTTCCTCATAAGATCCTCAGTTTGTTTTACATGCTTTCAGCTTGTGTGCAGTTTTCAGGCACTTAAGTACCGTGTTAAATGACAATCTACTGTATTTTTTATTTATTATATTTTTTATATACGATATTTTCCATTAATAAAATTTTCGACTTATGATATTTTTAACTTATGATACTGTTGGCTTACGATATTTTTGATTTACAACATTTTCAACTTACAACACTTTCAGTTTACGATATTTTAATTTACGATATTTTTGATTTATGATATTTTTTACTTTATTTTTGACTTACGATGTTTTCAACTGACTTTAAAACTAGTTACAAACCATACCTGGTTTTTGTTGCAGTGGACATTGAAGGACTTGGACTTGTCACCAATGGCCCTGACATCAGCCCTGGTGCAACAGGGGACATAAGTGGCCCTCTGGTGGTCATGGAAGTTTTTTCGCATCTTTCGTGAGAGCTTGGAGGTCAGGGGGCATACGGATCTTCGTGGCAGCACTGTTTTGGGCCCTGGGGGTTCTCTCTGTGCTGCTGTGGCCCCCTGGGGCACTGCTGGGAACAACCAGGGTGAGGCATTAGATGAATGAGGCACTGTATACCAGTTGAGACTGTTAGAAGAATGCTAGAGGTCTGCTAAAAGCCTGTTAGAGGTCTGTCAGAACCCTGTTTGAAGTCTGTTGAAGGCCAATTAGAAGTCTGTTAGAGGCCTCTTAGGGACGTGTTCGAGGTCTGCTAGAATTCCTTCAGAAGTCTGTTATTAGAAGTCCATTAGAGGTCTGTTAGGGATCCATTAGAGGTCCATTAGAGGTCTGTTAGGGATCCATTAGAGGTCCATTAGAGGTCTGTTATAAGTTTGTTAGACTCACCTGGTATAAGGTCATACTCCTTCACTCCGCTTCTCGGTCTCATCACTCCAACTTGTTTGCTTGACCCTCCAGGCTGGACCTGGAGCTGTAGCCTGGCACTCTGGTTATTGCCAGTGCTGGCTCTGTCCTGCAGCACCCTGTAAACAATCACTGTGTTAGTAAATACTTCACTATTCTTCTACAGGAGCTGTGACTTGACTCCTGCAACCACAAATAGGCAAGTACATCATAAGAGTACATACAAGGCCCTACTGTATATACAAGGACATACTGCATATACAAGGACATACTGCATATATCTGCATATACAAGGAACTACTGTATATACAAGGCCCTACTGTATACACAAGGACATACTGCATATAACTGCATATACAAGGAACTACTATATATACAAGGGCCTACTGTATATACAAGGACCTGCTGTATATACAAGACACTACTGTATATACAAGGACCTACTGCATATACAAGTACCTACTGTTTACCTGGAGAGAGTACTGAGGGTCAACACCCCCCACGGCCCGGTCTGTGACCAGGCCTCACGGTGGATCAGGGCCTGATCAACCAAACTGTTACTGCTGGCTGCACGTAATCCAACATATGAACCACAGCCCGGCTGGTCAGGTACCGACTTCAGGTGCTTGTCCAGTGCCAGCTTGAAGACAGCCAGGAGTC